>NW_011368143.1:187498-237099 GCF_000735185.1 Notothenia coriiceps | reverse complement strand
TCTCTCAAACACAGGAACAACCACACATACATACCCACACACACGCACGCACACACACACACACACACACACACACACACACACACACACACACACACACACACACACACACACACACACACACACACACACACACACACACACACACACACACACACACACACACACACACACACACACACACTCTCTCTCTTCGGCCACCGGCACACAAAGTGTAGAGGGCGGTACAAATCATGCAAAGAAGTGTATGCACTGTACACAGAGCGACACTGGGTATATAAAACACTTCCATGTCTACATATTAGAAAGATATAAAGGGTCCACTGGTGTTCTAGATATTAAATTACGCCCAAAAGTGAATCTATAAATGATGAATTAAGTGGCTGGCAGAGATAGCCACCGGAGGAAACTCTTGTAATGCCATTACTGTCCATACAAGAGCAGCGGGGGTGGGCCGTGTGAAAACAAGAGAGCTTTGAAAGTCTCACATGTCAAGCACAAAGCACACTTACAATGATGAGGGGAAGGAAAATGGGGGATTGCATCAGTGGTGTCGGTGAAACCCAGCACATAGGGCCAATTAGATGTGTCACATCCAGAGGTGGGACATAAGGCGAAGGAGTGCGGTGTAATGCAGCAGATGGATGAACGGGTCGCAAATTAGGTTCACACATACTCTGCCTGCTACTGATATCGATTTGGAGTGTGGAGACCCTGGCTTGTTTTGATATATTCATTTGAATGCTGCTGTCGCAACATCCGGAAGCCTAACTTATTTAATGCAGTCCTGTATGAAATCTCGGCTCTAGTCGGCCCTTTTGTTTCTTCCTGCTTTGATCAAAAACAGGAAATGCCATCAGCCACTTGGACATTTCTATACAATTTCCTATTTTTAGCAAACACAACTTGCAGAACCAAACTAATATGTTGACCTTTTAAGCTGACAAGTGTGTAATGTGATTGCTTGCGCGCTGTTCAGTTCCCATTTTTCATGAGACTCCTTTTCACACAGCGGGGAGAGCAGCTTGCGACGGGGATCAGAGTGGTTGTGATAGCACTGGCTCTTTTTAATAAAGCAAGGAAGAGATGAAGCAAACCAATGTCCTGATTGATGATAATCCACCCTGATTGGCTTTGCCCTGCTTCTTGTGTTGTTGTTTGTACCCCCTACTTTTTTCTACACCATACTTTATATATTTGCCACTACAACTGTGAATATACATTCTGTCAGAAAATAGTGAAATGCTTGGATTAGGGATGTCCAAAGAACTCATACCTTGGTAGCAAGTCAATGCCAAAACTCAGATAGTAGGCTACCGGTCGGGACTTACAGTTTACCTACGTTCTGTGAATACTAGAAACATGTTTTTCTTAACTCACTTTTTACATATCTTGGGGCAGCTACAACAGCTAGATTGTGAACAAGAAATTAAGGATTTGGCAATTTGAATTCAAAATGTCAGAATGACTGATAGTTAGCGTTAGCTATTAGCTAAAAGTGGCTAGTACCTTGCTTAAAAACTGAGCTAGCAGCTAATGTTTATACAGGGGCTCATTCAGTTGAATCATGATGTGTTGAAAAAAAAGTACTTGGTTAATGTTAAATGTACCGTTATCAAAACATGTTCAAATGTCATTTGGTTGATTCGTTTTTGACAAGGCCCTAAAAGTTATTTGCAAAAAGCTGTATGCGAACGGTAATATAGGACTGTATTTTTGAGAGTATCTTGGAGTTGTCCCTGTTTTCGTAAAGACTGCCACATTTCTGATACATTACCCTCCTAGCTTGGATAGTTAAGTTTCTCTGTCAATGCCTCTTATTTAAATCATTCCTATACATTCAGAGCTGGTGTGACGCCAAGTTTGTTTCCACCTAGAGTGTGTGAATTGTCATGCATGGAAGCAAGCAGGGACATGCATGACACATTGTGAATTACTATATGCATTACTTCAATTCAATTATTGCCATCCCTTTAAATTAGAAGAAAATATTGGTTTTGCTCTCCACGTCTTGATTTATTCATTTTAATTTCCCACCAAGAGCCAAGAAAGGGCAGCGGTGTCCTTGTCAATTAATTTTTTTAACATGCATGAAATGAATACTTCCATAGGGTCTTTATACACACACCTATACATAACCCCAACATGTATAGGCTCTAGCTCGTCCCCTTTACATTATCGGAATTGCCCAATGGGCATTGACAGCGGGGGTTTAATGAATTAAAGTGGACATAGCTGACTCAGTTCAATCGATAACTGGTCCCCTGTGGAGCCCTTTGCTCTGTGCGCCAGCAACAGCAGAGAAGGGGGAGATAGAAAGACAGAGATAGAGTGACAACGAGAACAAGAGAGACAAATGACAGAGAGAGAGGAAAAAAGCCTAGATGGAGAAGAAAAAGAGGAGGGACTAACCCTCGAGAGAGATGATGTGAAGGGAGAGGAGCAGGGATGGAGCGGAATACAAAAAGGAATGGATGCGATGAATGAGGTCTGGCTGATGAAAGGGTTAAGTGTTTTGCAGTTCCTCACCCTAATGGCTCTTGAGGATTCGCCTCAAGAGGGCTAGTTTGTACTTTATCCCCCGAAGATCCTGATGCACACTTGATTCCTGTTTTGTTCATTCAAACAGTGGCTGATTTGTACTTAAATGTGCTATCGTGCAGCACATATAGCACATGTGGCCTCATTCAGTCCGATGCTCATAGAAGCAGCATTTGTCTTGCTCTTCATGGTAGCGCTGAAATCCATAATTGTTGTGGCCTTTTGAGCAATAAACCAGTTTTACTGGTGCTTTATTCCAAGATGCGGTCTAGCAGAAGGGACACGGCATTTTGTCTTGCACAAGAAATAAATTGAAGACAACTGCTGGCTTTGAAAAGCATTGTAGATAAACGCATAACTTTGGTACAAGGCTCAGTTATTGCTCTATATTATGACAACATTGGTAATTATCACGCAAAGTGATTAAGGAGAACAAACTAGTGTGACACTCATGGAGGTAGTTTGGATGCAGAGAATATTCTATTGCCAACAATATAAAAAACATACACCTCAGACATATTGTTTCCTATTACAAATTGTACATTTCTTAGATAACTTTTAAATACAAACCAACAAACATTAAGTGACATAAGGATTGTGATTTTCTTTTTTTCAATTTGTCCTCTAGTGCTGGTTAAGTCGTCTTGTTTGTTTGAGACAACTGTCCATCAAAACACAATGGCTGCTGCTAAAGAGGTTAGTCCTGATGCTGAAAGGTCAATTATAGAACTGTGGTCTGCAGAGACACATGGTCAAGGTTAGGATAGCCTATTGTTCAGGGGATAGAAAGCATTAAAAGTGTCCCTAGGGACCATATCTACTATAGCAATAGCATCAGTTAGATCAGAACTGGAGCATTGAAAGAAGAAAAAAAGAACGGCATTGAAGACTTTTAGTATGGTAAAAAAATATGTTGTTCTATCCTCCCATCTGGCTTTGTCAATAGTTTGATTGGCAAAGGGTAATTCAATCACCTGCCAAGTATTTGTTTAAGTTCTTTAACAAAACAGAAATCAATGATGGCTTCTCTAATGGCTCTGTTTTAAAGGCCTTTAAAGGGGACCTGCAGAAAATGAATGATTGGTGGAGCTTTAACGAAAGGAATAGCAGAATCTTTGAAAATAAGAAAAAGGTAGGAAAAAAAAATTCAAATATTGTTTTTCACAGTGAATGTTGAGTTGTTGGAATATCCAGGTTCAAAGAATGGATAGTTACAGTTGTTGTGACTGAAATCATCCAAAGTAATTTTTCACATTTTGAACACAGAATATGGATTTCTTTCCAACTTCGCCAATCTTACGTCAGAGTAAACACATTTCCGTTCAGTCAGAAATGATTGCCTCTGTCTTTGCTTGTTCAAAGCATCTCGTTTCCTTTCAATCACAGCTTTTTTCTTTTTTTCTCATATTCTATTATTTTCTCTCTTAGCTTAACCCCGTCCCGTGCTCCTCCTTTTTGAATTTCTCTGCCTTGACAGGGAACGGTTTTGCCTGTCAAGTCACACTTGTGACTGACTGCGTGATGGATGGTATTCTGGTTAGAGCTCTGCTCTGTTTAAGGCACACAGCGGGACCAGAAGCACACCGCCACCTCTCACTCCACCTGCTACGCACCGCACCCTGCTCACGTCATCATGTATTACTTAGAATTTATCTTACCTTCTAGCTTCTCCATTTTCAAAGCAACCTTGCTCCGGTTCTCCATCCATTTGTTTGCTTTTCACTCTCGTTTCGCACTATTTCTCTTTCTGCCGTGTATCTTTCTGCTGCAGACAGTCCATCATTGTCTTTTACTTTGCACTGTGTACTTTTGTTTGCATATACTTTAAATACACTGTCTCCTGCAGTTTGCTTTAGTGTTAAGCAAAGGTTTTTCTAAATCGCCTACAACTTCTGATCAAAATGTCTCTCTGCACTTTTGTCTTTCAAACCAGACGCTGTAATCTAATGAAACCTTTTTTTCTACAAATGTTTTCCATTAGGGCTTTCTGTTATAGCATATTTTTGTTCCCAATTATTCCCTTGAAGAAGCCCATCCGGCTAATCATAGTGTGCGGATGGACAAAGTGTTGAAATTTAGTTATGCTAACAAGGAGAGGGGCAGTGCAGCCTTTGCAGTAATGGGTCCTTGACTGATTGACAGGCCTATTCTCTGCTCCTCCTGAGTGACAAGACTGCAGTCGCCGCTGCAACGTAAGGAATGAGAGTGGAATTACAATACCAGCCATGTCACCTCCTCGGGGGACAGGAGAAAGGAAAATACAATCACGGTCCCCATCAAACACACACATGCGCACACACACAGACTGCACTGACGAAAAACACACATGCACGAACATTACAGCGGATTGAACTTGATCTAATGTAATCCATCCAAATGTAGCTTTTATTCTTATAAGGAAGACTTACAATCCAAAAGACTTCAATCCATATATGTATTATTGTTTCCAATATACTTTTTGCTTGGATATATTTGGGCTTAACTTGTGTTATTTTAGAAGAAGTGACACTATGAATGCAATAGAAGGCCAATTCATTTCATCTTCCTGTAGGGTAGTTTGAGTAAGTGTGCTTTTCTTGGAAATAAGACTGTGAAAACACCCTTAATATTTTAGGGTGTCCCAGGGATTTGTTTAAAGAAACTGTGAAAAAAAAAAGGTCTCTATTTCTGTGTGTGTGCTGCTGCATGTGCCTAAAAATGGAAAGAGGCAGAGGAGAAAAACAAAGAGTGAAAGCTGGCAGAGAAGATGAGGTATCTAGTTGCACCACACGATGAAATGCAAATTCAAATCCGCTGAATTCTCTCCTGTCAGTCAAGTCTAAGTAATATAATCCTCGTAAACACGGTGGAGAAAAAAAAGAAGAAGATACTGATGATGACCGAAGCACGACCACTGAGTGAACCCGTAAGATTAGCTTTGCAGTGTCTTTTATTTTCCACATCACGTTGCCAGTTCACCATGAGCACAACCCCCTATAGAGTCATAACCAAGTCTGGTTGAAACCATGCTTGGATAGATTAAAGTCTAAGTGGGGACACTTCCTTATTAAAAGCTTTATTATTGCTGGTTTTACATGCAGCGTGGCGGAGTGTGTTGGTCCTGCCTTTACTGTCATTCCCCTGATGCTCTCCTTTTACTGCTTCTGGAACAGGCGACGGTGTTTATGAGTTTGTAAAGGCTCATGACGCATCATCATGCTTTTAAAAATTCAGACATGGAAAAACTCAGCCCTTCCTCACGCCCTTGCCTCTTCTTCCCCATCCCAGCACACTCATTTAACCTTGTTAAACCAGGCCTCTCAGGGGCTGTTACATGCCACGGCAATTTCTAACAGGGGATCATTTCGTCGCCATTAAAGGGGGAAAAAAGGGTCCGCATCGGCCGTTTATAAATTACAGACACCCTGCTCAACATCTTAAGAGGGGAAGAATGGTTATTGTAGCGACGTTACTTGAAGTAGTTGGCCTTGGGGGCGGAGATAGAGACAAGAGGCAGGCTGGTTAGTGCTCTGAAGAAACGGAGGGGCCTTTTTTTTTACGTGACGGGCCAACGAGGGGTGAAGGGTTTAGGGCCAGTAAGAGCAAAAAGGAGAACCCCGCTACAGGCAGAAAGACAGGCCCATGTCTCTGGGTGTAAAGCAGCAGCTGGACGGGTGCACCGCCGCCATAATGAACTCTATTGAAGGTGAGCAGGAGCCAGGTGGTGAGGCTTTCAGGGGTGGACAAAAGGCAATCAGCCTTGTGCCCCTTTTGTTTGCGTGCGAGTATGATGCACACGCTCCTGTACAAGTGGAAAGGGGGGAGCTGGGATGGTCAGAGAATAGAATTGTGTATGGCATTGAGAATTGCTTTCAGGGGAGCTCGAGTGTGCCGCTGTGGATGGACTTGTATTATAGCCTCTGCAGACATCTATTGGAAAATCCCCTTCAGAATTGGTTGTGGTTAGGATAAAGCCCAGGTGTAATAATAATTCTCCACTCTAAATTGATACTTTTGAGTTTGTTGCACCTCATGCTGTTTTCTGAAATTGTTCTTTTTTTTGTTGAGGTATAGGTTTCCAGTCCCACAGTTAATGATACTTGTGTTTTATTCGTTCCGACCGCAGCCATCTGTACCGTCGAGTTCCGCAACGGGCTCATGAGTGCACCTGTTTGAATGAGTAATGGCTGACGCAATATTGTGCTGTTAAGGAGCGTCACATGGGGAAAGGAATGATGATTGTCTCCTTCATACGTGGGGAGGTTTCTCGGAAGCCACAGCATGAGGCCCTGCGCCGTAGATAAACCACCAGATGCTTCAGAGCCGTAGATTCGCCGATGAATCTTCTTAACTGCGGCTCAACCCGGTGGATGACAGAACAAGTATATGGTCAAATCACTGTTTGTGACAGCACCCCACAATCTCCGCTCTCTTAACAACCCCCATTGATGGTTTTCCTTTACTCGTCCCAACCCCTCCATTTCTTCGCTCTCCCCTTACTGTTTCTGCTCCTGTCGCCATATTTCAAAGCGCACTGTCGTTGTTTTTTGTATGGCGCTAATGCATTTGGTATAAATGGCTAATTAAAACGGCTACATCGCTTTGGTAAAACATCTGTTCCTCTCTTAATAAGCAGGGCTGTCTTGAAGCGATGGCGTTAAGTGTCATTAAGCGCTGATCAAACGATGCAGCCTGGTCAGTGGTGGTAAGCGCATGCCCTGAATTCAAATAAATCCAATAGTGAACATCACAGTAATTATTTTGTGTCTTAGCTGCACATGTTCTGTTCTGTCTTTTGAATGCTTGTTGTTGTCTCCTTTTGTAAAAAAAATCATTTTGTAACTGTTAGTTCTTTGGATTTGGGTCTTGTGAACATCTGTATGAGCCCTTTTGTAGGTCATCCAAGAAAAGCAAAGAAAAATGTTAGAGGCTCTGTTATACTTTTTGGGGTTTTCCCTTTTCTCTAGTTTGTTATATATATATATATTTGTTGTGCATATACAATGGGGCAAAAAAATATTTAGTCAGCCACCAATTGTGCAAGTTCTCCCACTTAAAAAGATGAAAGAGACCTGTAATTTTCATCCTATGTATACCTCAACTATGTGAGACAAATTGAGAAAAAAAAATCCAGAAAATCACATTGTCTGATTTTTAAAGAATTTATTTGCAAATTATGGTGGAAAATAAGTATTTGGTCACCTACAAACAAACAAGATTTCTGGCTCTCACAGACCTGTAACTTCTTCTTTAAGAGCCTCCTCTGTCCTCCACTTGTTAACTGTATTAATGGAACCTGTTTGAACTCGTTATCAGTATAAAAGACACCTGTCCACAACCTCAAACAGTCACACTCCAAACTCCACTATGGCCAAGACCAAAGAGCTGTCAAAGGACACCAGAAACACAATTTTAGACCCTGCACCAGGCTGGGAAGACTGAATCTGCAATAGGTAAGCAGCTTGGTGTGAAGAAATCAACTGTGGGAGCAATTATTAGAAAATGGAAGACATACAAGACCACTGATAATCTCCCTCGATCTGGGGCTCCACGCAAGATCTCACCCCGTGGGGTCAAAATGATCACAAGAACGGTGAGCAAAAATCCCAGAACCACACGGGGGGACCTAGTCAATGACCTGCAGAGAGCTGGGACCAAAGTAATAAAGGCTACCATCAGCAACACACTACGCCGCCAGGGACTCAAATCCTGCAGTGCCAGACGTGTCCCCCTGCTTAAGCCAGTACATGTCCAGGCCCGTCTGAAGTTTGCTAGAGAGCATTTAGATGATCCAGAAGAGGATTGGGAGAATGTCATATGGTCAGATGAAACCAAAATAGAACTTTTTGGTAAAAACTCAACTAGACGTGTTTGGAGGAGAAAGAATGCTGAGTTGCATCCAAAGAACACCATACCTACTGTGAAACATGGGGGTGGAAACATCATGCTTTGGGGCTGTTTTTCTGCAAAGGGACCAGGACGACTGATCTGTGTAAAGGAAAGAATGAATGGGGCCATGTATCGTGAGATTTTGAGTGACAACCTCCTTCCATCAGCAAGGGCATTGAAGATGAAACGTGGCTGGGTCTTTCAGCATGACAATGATCCCAAACACACCGCCCGGGCAACGAAGGAGTTCAAGGTCCTGGAGTGGCCTAGCCAGTCTCCAGATCTCAACCCCATAGAAAATCTTTGGAGGGAGTTGAAAGTCCGTCTTGCCCAGCGACAGCCCCAAAACATCACTGCTCTAGAGGAGATCTGCATGGAGGAATGGGCCAAAATACCAGCAACAGTGTGTGAACACCTTGTGAAGACTTACAGAAAACGTTTGACCTCTGTCATTGCCAATAAAGGGTATATAACAAAGTATTGAGATGAACTTTTGTTATTGAGCAAATACTTATTTTCCACCATAATTTGCAAATAAATTCTTTAAAAATCAGACAATGTGATTTTCTGCATTTTTTGTCCTTCTCATTTTGTCTCTCATAGTTGAGGTATACCTAGGATGAAAATTACAGGCCTCTCTCATCTTTTTAAGTGGGAGGATTTGCACAATTGGTGGCTGACTAAATACTTTTTTGCCCCATTGTAAATGGTCTGCAAAGTCTAAATATCCCACAATTGGACCCACAATCTTAGTTCTCAAGGTATTTTCAACCCTGAAACATTCATCCTTCTGTAACCAGCCCCACAAATGTTGAAATAAAATCCCCAATATTTAAAAAGCCTTTACCCATCAATGTGTGCTTGTTGTAACAGTGGTTGTATGATGTGATCCAGGCTGAATCTAATTAGTGTTCAAATCTGCCCTGAGTGTTGCTTTTTTGACATACAAAATGTGGATCTTCTAAATGTTTACCAAATTAAAACTTAAAAACGAAGCTTCTCGCCTTGTTTCTGCTGTGTCGTGTTGACTTACCCGTTATCAGCGAGCGGAACAACAAGTGCTTCCCTATCTAGGGCATCCATTTACATAGAGGCGAGATAAAAAAGAGACATGGAGAAAAGGAGAGGAACAAAGAGGGAGAGAACTAAAGAAGTATTCATTTAACATGGGAGAGCATCCGGAAAAAATAACCTCAAAAGGAAAGTGAATTTTAAGCATGGTGCAGGATACTTCAGAGAGACTGATGACGTGTTTCCTAACTAGGCCAGACAAAATAACTCATGACATCTGACTGACCTTAATGGTGGGTGGTGATTTAATGTAGATGACCTCTTTGGCAAACACCTCGATTGTAACAGATATGGAAGCAATTTACTTTCCAATCCTATCAAATGTAAAAGATCAGCCCTATCCTTTATTCAGACAGTGTGACACATCAGAGAAAATGCAATAATCCAGGGGCCTCATTACAGAAACATGTCCCGACGGCTCGTTCTATCTTAACTCAAGTTTCAATGATTGGAAAAATCCTATCTCCCTTTTACCAAAGCAATTTCTAAACACATTGCTATGTCCTTTCAGTTCTGTTTCTTGCAACTTCTTTCTGTTCTTAAACCTTTTATTATAACTGTAACCTTTATTTTTCAGTCGGCACCCATCATGTCATGCCTGTATCTTTTATTAAGAAAGTACTGGTGTTCTATTCAAGAAATGCAAAAGGCTAGCATGTAGCCCAATTGCCCATATAGTCCTGATAATACTACTGCTGCAATGTCTGGATATTGGAATTTAGGACAGGGTCTTTGCCTTCCTTATTCACGATTACTAACCTAAGACATCCTTATGTTAAAATAGTTCTGTAAAAGTTTTTGGTAGTACTAAAAAATCATAAATGTTATGTTTAATAAGAACAATAAGATTATAGACATCAGCGGTTTGTGTACTGAGGCTTCTGCTCTCTAAAATGTGTCTGTTTTCTTCTACTTGTACTAATATAATTAGAAATGTTACTTCGATATCACCTTTCACACAAGATATGCACAAAACGTTTTTACAATAATGGAAAGAATACATAGGAAATAGGGATAGAATGCCAAAGATAATGAAACGTATGATTGAACATAAAACACTTGTTAACACTTGGTTATGGAAGTTTAAAAATAAACACTTAAAAGTACATTGATATGCAGCATGCTCAATTACTTATGCAGTAGCTCCATTATTTTCTATACAGTTTTTTTATGTTTATGTTAAACAGTTGAGACAATTTCAGACTCAACTTAAACTTGACAACTTGTGCATAATGTATTTTAGCACCTTGGCGTTTGAGGCCTGAAGCAAACACAGGCTCTTCCAGTTTCGCAACAGAAACAAATGTATACAGTTCTTGACTTCTAAGGTAGTATATTAATCAGGAGGCGAGCTCTGTCGGTTTCAAGCAGCAGTTTATATATCACATATATTACTATCTTTTATTTAATAAAAGATAAGATCTAAAGATTATCTAGAGAGCAATTTAACTTACTTTGTAAAACCATAAAAAAAAACAAAGTGAATCGTGTCAAGGTTTACAGACTGCATGAAGTTTATTGCCCTTGCAATGTTCTTTTTATTCAAACTTAATGGTTTTGGCTGGCTCGTGCAACTCTCCAAGGCCTTTGTGTATCTCTACTTGCTTTGCTCTTTGCTCCCGTCCACCACCCTTTCTGAAACTCTCCTCTCAGATTTACTGTATTCCTGTTCTTTAGTCTCTCTGCGTCCCTCTATGCAAGTGCTCTGTCGTTTGTCCCTGTATAATGTCTAAAAGTCAGCATTCCCAGGCTTATTGTGTAAGGCATTGGTGTGCATTGCTGAACTGATGGCTTTTTAAGATGTCAAAGGGAAATGTAGCACACAGAAAACCCCTTGCCCTGTGTGGGTTTTCATCTAAAATGGGTTACTGTGAACTGTTCGCCCTGGTGACTGCCATCCATTCTTCAAGAAGCCTCTATCTCTCTCTCAAAGAATGGTTAACAGCAGAAGGCGGCGATGGCAATTCCAGTGGATGCATTTTAAATCGGCTAATGTTCACACCGCCTCGTGAACTTAAAAGCATGCGTATACAAAGGGAAGCTGATTGTGTTTTTGCAGCGGGCGTTTGACTCCTGGATGTGGCACTCCCATGTGTGTAAAGAGTGACTAGATGGGATGGATCTGATCACATTATTTCCAACCTGGCATGTAAAAACAGTATTCAGTCTGCTCTCAGGTGAACACAGACATATCACCAGCGCAACAGAACCGAAGATACCCTCTGCTTATACAGAGCTTCTCTGGCAATCTTTTACCCGGCAAATAAAGGTCTGTGTGAGTTTTATCAGTGCTGCAATGCTGCCTCTGAAGGCTTCCTCTCAGGAAATGGAGGAGGAAGTGAGGGGTTGTGCACCGTCGGTTATCAGATATACAGTAGTTGCTCTGGGATATTACTTGCTGATAGATTCGGAATAAGACATCTGCCAGAATGCTTAGAGAGTCACTTCTCGCATAGGTGCCTCGCCGGAGAGCAGGCGCCTTTTCCCCAGATTGGAAAATGCTAGAAGTTGCAATTGTTCCGGGTCTTATCAGTGCAACGTAGAGGAATTGCATACGGTCGCAACCCTTCCTCCCTAATTCGCCAAGCCATGTGGGTTAACAGGATGTGTAACCAACACAAGAGGACAACTCTACTATATCCACAACACTTGCACCGACACATCTGACAGGTGCTAAAATGAGACATAAGGGTCTGTAAAAACCCGAGACATGGAGAGCTAGGGAGCTGCAGATTCTGAGAGAAAAACAGAGTATGCTGTCTCAGGCCATAACCCCCGACAGCATCACTATGTACCATTTGTCTTCACGGATGCGACAATCTTTAATTATTTCCAGGGGAGGCTTGAATGATTTGAATTACAGTCGATGAGCTACAGGCCCTTTTCTTCATCTACCGTTAATGATTTAACTAAGTGCCTCTCATGTGCTTTATCTGCATATGAATTCTGTTAACCATATTTTTCAAGCCCAGCATATTCCCACTGATAGCTATATGACTCTCTGGCTTATGTTTAATTATCATTATCATTACGGTGTAGGGTAATTGTATCACTACCGTTGCTTTAATTGGCTTTACTAGTCCAACGGCTTTACCGTGTGTTTTGTTTAAAGAAATGTCCTTCAGTCGACAATATGTTAATGCAATTCCTTTTTGAAAATCGAACCTGGGAGCTTTGAAGCCCCACTTCTCGCTCCACTTCGTGTTCTTTGTGTTGTTTGTTTGCCTTGTTCGTTGGTGAAATCTTACCTGAAGCCTTTTCCCCCCCGCCATTCTCTTCCTCTCCTATTTCCCCAGACATCGCCGCCGTAAATAGATTTACCTTTCCCCATAGCAAAGTCCTTCCTGCATACGTTTTCCCTCCCCGATCAAGCCTTTCATCCTTGACTATCTGCCTCTTTCTTCTTAACTTAAGACTAAACTAAGGGGACAGAGTGATTCAAGGTGTCAAGTTAATAACGGCCCCCCTTCGAGCGTCTCAATGTCGCCATTAAGTTTGGTTCCATTTATATTTCCACGCCATTAAGCGTGCCGTATTGCTTTATCTGTGTCTAGTCAATTCTGTATTTCATTGGAAAGAAACATAAACACACCAAAAAAGAATGTGTTGTGCATGGAATGAAAAAGATATCCTGTTCATAGAGGAATTAGCTGCCATTATCAAAGCCTTACTAAGCTGACAGTGTTACCTTTCTATTCATTATATTTAAATCTCCCTGCCATATGACAGCAAACAATGTAGGAGTGGTTTCCAAAATCCCCCAGTAATCCATCTTGTCGGTGATTACTGCAAGAACTGGCTCCTAACTGCTTGTGACAGCCAACATGAAGCACTGAGACAGATGTCATAAGTTATTGTCGTTGGCAGTCAAGAGGCATTATGCAACTTTAATGATGACTTTCATCAAGCTTCACAAAGCACCGTCGCTTACAAACGAGGAAGCCGTGTCGCTCGCTGTGCGATGCCTTTCAGAGCCCCGCATTTGCCCATTCCAAGAGACTGAGTTGCGACTAGAAGAGCATCTCTCCCGAAAGACTCACTGGAGCATGGCCTGGAGCCACCTTGAACTATACCACTGCTCCTCAAATAACTCAAATGGAGGTCATTTTTGCAGAGTGACGTTCCTGTAAGCACAATGGATGTACTCAGACTGCAGCAATTGCCCCAAGGAGTCTGAGCACACAACTGAAGCCTGGGTTATTTCATTTAAATATCTGCCTTTTTTTTCTCCTTTCTTCTTCATTTGTGCACGTATGCACGACAAAACATTTCCATTTCTGTCAAACAACTTTGCTTCAAAAGCCATTTGCAGCGATGGCGGCAGAACCCACAGATTGTGACTCCTACTTGCTACCCTGAGCTTGTTAATGTTCAGACAGCGTACCTCCTGTTCCGGCTCCACTCTGTCCAAGACTCTTGCTCAGCACCTATGTTTCGACCCCATTTCCCACGCCTAAATCATTCTCCGTGGGACTACTGTTTCCCACTGTCTCTCATTACCCTCGGTTACCCCGACCACATTACTTCCAAACCCAATCATCTACAAATGTTTCCTTTTTCTTCATGCATGGGTACCGGCCGGCCACAGAGACATAATCCTCTGCCCAAGTCATCAGGTTGCTAATAACGCTAGTCACTCCTGCCAAGCCACCCCAGAGAAAAAAAAAGAAAAGACCAGGGCAGCGGCATAGTTTGGTCGTGGTAGGAAGAAACAACGAGGTAGGCAACACATTCTCTTTGAGGATGCTTTTGAACTTAGTGGAACAGTATCATTTGCCAAAGACCACCAAAGTGTAATGTGCAACTCTAATGAATGGGAATAGTAAATGAGGAACTGGCATACACAAACACAGGCTGTCTGAATAATTCCATTAGAAAACAGTCAATGTTAATTTGGGCTGTACTTAGGGCCCCCTCTCCCAGAGACATACTGGCCTGATTGATAGTCAAGTTGCATGAGATTGTGTTTACTTTTTTCATCCTATCTTGTTAAGGATTCTTCCTATGTATCATGTTCTCTGTTTCATCCCCCCCCCCCCTCCCTCGTCTCATGAATAAACCAACAGAATGGCCGGAGGTTGATTCCTGGGTACAGGAAACACAATTATTGTAAACTCTAGGTACACCTCGCTAAAGGAGGATGGGAGATGCATTTCATCACGATGGGTGTTTATGTGGATCTGTGTCTGTACGTATGCTTTTTAAAGCCCCATTTAGAATCTCATTTGTCTGTCATTGCCTACAAAACTGTCTCCTTTCGACTCATTTCAATATCCCAAAATCGTTTTTCTCGTAAGAAGCATTTTTAATCAAAGCGCTTTCAACTGTGTCTTTACTGGAAAATGTTTTGGCTTTCTCCATGGCTCGTGGTATAATGTTTTAGCTGCGAGAGTGGAGGCATGACATCACTGTGTCATCATGATCCTTAAAAGCTTTAGCCTTAAGGCAGCACATGATACTTGCTGTGTTTGTTTTGTTGTATGTATTGCAGACAGGAATGGTGCCTTGCAGTGCAATATTTCATGTAGTATATGAAACATTACTTGAGAGCAGGATTCTTGTTTGTCACTCAGTGAGCCTTATTTGCTGCAATTGAATTGCATGCGTCACTCAATAATGCCTTTTTTGAAGTACCCCTCGCAACCTAAACATCCTGTAAGATCCTGTTTGCACCAAGTTTTAAGGTTAGTCGGTTTAACTCAGGTGATTGTAATATGCTGCGATTTGCCTGGTTTTTCAGGACACTGCTTGTTTTTGAAAATCCATCCATCTTACTTCTGAGTGGTCTACATTTGTTCAACCGCATTCCATTTCCCGGATCCCTACGGTTATCCTTTCATGCGAGAAAAGGGGAATAAAGAATATAGCGTCCTTTACTTTTTCTTTGACTGTTCCTCTACCAAAGGACCCATGCGTTTTGCAAGTGCCCACGACAGCAGTTTTGTTTTCTTTATTGCCCTCTCAGGAGTCCTGGCTGATGTAAAACCCAGCCTGCTCCATCCAATGGCAGCACACTCACCCTGGCAGCCATGTGCACAATCGGAGAGTTCTGGCAGCGCCTGCAGTAATGACTTAATATCAGTCCTCCCACGGCAGAGCAGATGAGAGCACAGGTGTGCAGATTGTCCCCTGTCACATGACACCGCGGGGCCCACACACGCCATTCTCCATTACATATCCTCACATCGGGCCATTAATATACACAGTGGCATTAACCTATAGGCTATATACCTTATTTCAGTGTGTGCTTATTCGCCATACCTCCTTTTCCTGGCTGTTTTTCATGTGGGGGATGTGCAGCCTCTTAAAGCACACTTAACCATGTTGAAAATAATGTGTTTCATATTTGACATTGCTGTTGCAAGAAGTTAGGCATTCTGGCCGTCGCCATCTTGTTTTTTTTTAGGAACCAGCGGTGAAATGAGATGGATGGAGCTAACCCAAATGTCACAATCAACTTTCATTAACTGCATACATATTGCAAATGGTTGAACCTTTGTAGACAAAACACTAACCCAAATAAATCTAGTGAGAAGTAAAGGGTCATCCTTTCCAAGACTTCTATACAATCTGACTTCTTTTTGCAGTGGAGTTGCAACCTGCTGGCTATTATAAAGAAGGCAGGTTTAAAGCACTTCTGCATTATCCTCACTTTCCACACCCAGAGGTAGCCGCTTGCTTAAACTACAGAAAAATATTGCAAGATAATCTTCAGAACCATCAACAAGAACAGGCTTTGTTGATTTTAAGTGGGGAATCAGGCCCACAATCTTCTTCATTCTGCTGTAGTGTGTACACTGCATGAGGCGTGGTAACACCCTACCCTCAGGAGAAGGCATCTATGTAGCTTTCTTTATCTTTATCTTTGCTTTTCCTCTTCCTCTCACTGTCTGTTTCTCACTCCCGCCTGTCTCTCTCTCGCTCACACACCCACGCTCTCACATGCGCCTACAACCACATTGTGTTGCACAAACACAGCATGGAAGAGGAGAGGGGGAATGAGTAGTGATGGCAATGAGTTTTGGTTTGAATCTCATCGAAAAGCTGCCCCAGCTGCCTCCAAAACAAGACAGTACAAACCCAGCTGCTATCACGACAGATCATGCACGGCTCTGTCAACAGGTCAGGGTGCTTCACTGCACTTTGTTCCTCCTCACTAAGTGTAGCTTTTTGTGCTTCAAGACCAAGCTAAATTTAATTTCACTTCTGCTCTGCGCCCGGCTACTCAACCCTGAAACCAGAGTCAACATAAATGCTGTTACATTTGTGTGGCCAGCTCTAAATGGGGGAAAGAGATGACACAACAAAATATATCACACGAATAATAGTCACCATATCTCTTCGGTGTGTTATCATAACCAGTAAAAAAAAAACAGCCTAATCTATCATAACAAAAATGCTTTTTTAATAATAGAATTATCCTTTAACACGCTTCATTTGACACAGCTGTGGCTCTCCGCGGGTGAGAAATGTGCAAAGTGATGAGACACAGGCATCACATTTGTTGACTACAATATCAACAGCATATTCTTGCATGATACAAATGATAAAAACTATGGAACAACCAAACCCTAGCGAGCTGCCAAAGGGTACAAGCCACTTGCACCCTAGATCATATGAGTAAAAAATTACATATGAACATAAATCGGTCATAACCTCGATGTGTCATTTGGGCCATTTAACAGCTGAGGGTATCATCACCCTGTGAATTGAAATAATTCAGTGCATATTCATAATGGTTTTCCATTTGCACTGCAGCTCCTGGAGTCTCAGCTGACAATTTGAAGAGAGCACATCAAGGCAGTTTGACACGCCGCTGGACACCAAATCACTTGCTGTGTTTCAAACAGAAAAACTGACTCTTAAAGCGCGCTTCTGGCTTCACAGCTGAAAAACATCTTTCTATGGATGAACTGAAGTAGGAATGGAAAATAAGCCTTAAAGACATGGGAAAATCAATGGTAATATTAAAATAGTGTGACATCGTTTAATGCTTTCCTGGAGAAAATAGTCACATACAGGGATGGATACTCTAAACATGCATTTAATTAACTTAACCTAATCATCAAAAGTAGTGTAACCTGGTTTCTTTCCATTAGTTTTGATGACCTCAATATCAATTGCAATGCAAATAAATATCAGAGAAAATGAATATGAATAAGATATTTTTTACTTGAGACACTATTATGCAAAAAAGTGCTTTTTTTGTCTCATTCCGCCCCTTAGCCCATCACGTACAAGGTGGTGGAGGGCTACTCAATAAAAGCATGAGTTTAACATAGTAATGTCACGAAAAGTACCAATTAAGACGTTTTAAGCAGGTGGGAGTATGTGGGAGGGAACTTTGGGATATAGCCTTTGCATGCAGTTTACAAATACTTCCCTTTTTAAGTAGTAAATGAAAACCAAAAAAGCATTAATATTTGTATGTATGGACGTTTTTCTATGTTGGTTGCTTAATCTTGTTACATGTAATCTGTTACTCCTCAACAATAGTTTCAGGATTTCAAAGCGTAATTAATAATAACTACAAACTTACAAAGAACAAATAGATACATCATATTGTGTCATCAAAAATGTCTGCATGATCAGCGTAAAATTAGCTATAATATTTGTTTTCCAGTTCTTTGCTGCTGTCTTTGATTTTCTCTTTTTAAAAAGGATATATTTTTAGGACGTGTTTAAAGTCATTTGCACTGTCAAGTTGATTTTCTAAGCAGAGCATTTAGCCCATAACAGGCAATGACTCAGCCAAGGAGACAAATAAGTTCCGAACATGATCAAAGATGTACAGTTCTTAGAAACATTTATTTTGACGATGATGAGTTTTTGTAAAAAAAAAAGACAAAATCCACAGCAAAAAAAATGGTTTATCATTACGGACAAAATTAACTCTGGCATAATAAGCTTACTGTGATGTTTCAAAGGCATGATGGCAACAATTAAATAAATACAAAAGCTATTATGAGGCACAACTGTTAATCCGTTTATCATAAAGTGAATGAAACAGCTATTATACAAACATTATAAGTTGTCATGTCACCATTGTTTCACATCTTAAACCCAGCTGATGACGGGGGGGGGGGATTCAATTCTCACAACATGAAATACAAACTGTGTTTATATTTAATGTAGTACATTTTGTATCAAGCATATACTTCAGAAAGGTTTGTCTTTCATCACTCAGGATTAGGCAACCAGAATGTTGACTTAACCTTTTTTTGTGATTTAAGGGTAATGTGGATATTCTAAATGCAGTAGATACAGGAAAATAATACATTGATGCAAAATAAAGTTTTACTCTGACACAAAACTATATTTTATAGTCTCAGCAGGCATGTTAAAACATCTATGAAATTGTGTTCATTAGTTAATAAGGCTGTATGAAAGGTCTGGCATGAGTAACATATTTAAATGAACAAACAATTTCCATAATGTTCAGTGTCTTTATCAGTGAAAGATAGGCCATGTTTCAACGTTTAATATATGACTGAAAAGAGGTTGAGTTCCTATCCCCTCATCTGTACAAGTAGTGATATCTAACATTAGCTATTCATTTGGTTAACCTTATGACATTTCCGCTACCTCGCAGCTTAAAAATGCATGATTCATATCATTTTTAGCGGAGCTGAGCGGGTTGTGGGTGTAGAATTAGAGATAAACTTGAAATATGAAAAGGCTTTGCATGGAGTTATTTTTAACGGAAAGTCAGAGATAGTAATAAAAGATCAATAAAACTGAGGAACCTTTTGATGAGTTTGAAAACTCTGTTACCTTCTATGGAGATAATTGGAGAAATTACATTTCAAAGTGACTATAGCAATTAAAAGACACCCTTGTATTAACTCATTACACCTGCACTGAACTCTTAGAAAAGCCAGTTGCATTTCCAATGTTACAGTTATTATGGAGATGTATTGCCCCGTAGGTAAGTCTTTCATACCTAAGAATATGAAGGAGCAGAGTACATGGGTAATGCATTTAGAGTCATCGTATGCATTGGGTAAAATCCTACAGAAGTTACAGCAGCATAATCCTTGAAAAAGCTTGGAAAACAAAGTGCTGTACAGATGTTGCTTGCTAATTATAGAACTTTAACAAATGGAGAACAAACAGGAGATCTAGGGCAGGCTGATTTTATTAAAACATACAGGCTGAGTCCAATTCTCAAGACTCTTTGCAGATCCTCTGGTGTTACCTACACATTAATACAATTCCATAATTAACTAATGATGACCATGCCTTCTTTGGTGTTTCCAGGAAATGTCATGAAAGGATACCATTTCATTTAGTATTCATTACCATATTTATGGAAAAGATGAATTACCACCCTTCAGCTAAAGATGATGTTGATGAAAGGGCCTGTTGTTGGAATACTTCTCTGGAGCCACTCTTTAGTCTTTAGTAGTAGTTGTTGTTTGATAAGCTATTACACTTACTTTATACATAAAAATACCACAAGAGGAACACTAAATCAACATTAAACCTGTTCAAACTTAATATATTTGTAATCAAACATCATCACAGACAGGCCTGGATGAATACTATTGGGAGTATGGTCAAGGTCCAGTGCTTATCCGTACTCCCTTCAGCAAGGGTACTGGGACCCTGCTAATTTAGCATTTTGATTGACAGCAAGTTCAAGTTTGTCGAACAGATATATCCCTAGGGCAGTGTCTACCCATCAGAAAATGTCCCAGTGAAATAACATTGATATGCTTTTAATAAGTAGCAGCAAGATCGTTTTTGTATGTTGTTAGATGCAAAAGGTTCATACCGACATTCAAAATTGCTAATCAACATCACATTTGTGTCCTCTTCTTAATGGTATTGTTTAGGTCCACAGTGAGACTGACACTTAAAGGGCCCATGTAATGCTTTTCCGGTTATTACCCGTCCCCTTGTGTGTTATGAAGGTTTCAATGCATGTAAATGGTCTGCAGAGTCAAAAACCCTCAAAGTACACCCTGTTGCGAATAAAACTCTAACACAGAAAAGACCTGTCTATGCTGCCCCGGAACGCCTCGTTGGAGATTTCTCTTTTTCCATTTGTTTCTTCCGGGAACCGCATGACGTCATGCGGTTCCAGGAACCAAAATGGACCAATCCGCGGCGCTCCTCACACACCAGGACCTTTAGCGTACATTTTCAACTAACAGGGAGTCCCTGGTTGGTAATTGACGAGTTGGATTGCGGAGCAATGCTCTCCGCAGACCCATTCTAACAGCGTTTATAAACCTTTTTCTTACTCAATATCAAGCGACACTTATTGTTTTTACTTCGGCTATGAGTGTTCGTGTGTGCTCAGGATGAGTTTTGCGTTGTCCCGCTGTATCGCCGACCCGAAACCACACCAGTAAGCCAGATCATTGAGCAGCGAGCCTCGCAACGTCCCGACCAATCAGAGCACACTGGGCTCACAAGGAGGGGGGGGCTGGAGCTACAACAAGCCGTTTAGGACAGAGAGTGAATACCTGGTGAATACACATACTTTACAGAGATGCTGTATGAGAAACCAATGTGGGTTTGGAAAATTGCACAATATAAATACATTTTAGTATACCTCAACAATGGAATTATGATCAGTAGAAATGGCCATGACATGGGACCTTTAAAGCGCTACATTATTATAAATTAAAATGTAACCACAGAAGTTGTCTTGCCTAACCCTCAACTTTGACTTGTTGGTTGTGAACTTAGGTCTACACATTGTACAGCCATGTTTTTTCCTTGTCTCCCTTCAAACTTTTTCCTGTCCAAATTGGTTACAAAAGAACATCAAAATAGCAACAGGATATTTTGATATTGCCTTAATGCTGCTGTCTATACGAAAGATTGGCGACCTCGATAATTTGTTCAAATGCTTTTAACTGGTTTCCTGACCGCAGGAGACCACAGTTTAGGTGCAATTCATTTTTTATCTCTCTTTAAAAGTTTAAAAACTCTAAACTTCTGTGGTGGGAGATCACATACTATTCATTCTTTATGAGTCATATGGGTGGTTTTGGAAAGAACTGACAAACTACCAAGAGCATTTTATCGTCTACGTTGAAAAATAGTTGTAAACCTAGTTGGTGCTTTTTTCTGTATTTTCGTTGTTGTTCCCATTTCATCATGTGGAACACATTCACATACTTTGAATTTACCCACACACCTTATAGTTTCTTCAAGGAAAGCTATTGGGACAGTGTGTCTTCTGAGGGTGTAAGAAGACACACTTGGCACAATTGACTCATTTGGCACTCCCGCTTCATCAAGCTAATTGCCCTTTCTTGCGACTACGCCCTGGAGGGATTTGTAAGAACCCACGGGACATCAAAGACAAGCATCGTCTGCTCATCCCTACATCCCCTGCCTCTTCAACATCCCTTCTTATAAAAACACTGGTCTGGCTTAATTAACTTGGCCCCATCCCGAGTAGCTCTTCCTTATAACTGAACCAAAGCTGATTGTGAGTGTCATGAAGCAAGCCTGCAAGGCCCACGCAGGAAACCTTCCATGACAGCTCCCCTTCCCCTGAGTCCTTATTGTTCTCCCAACAGCACCATTGGCTAAGAATTAAACATGAGGATGATTAAAGGGATTTGGTGATGCGCTGTGTCATGTTCCTGTAATCTCCCAGATGAAGTATTAGGGGTCTACCCTGTCAAGTGTCATACTCCCCTAATCTTGCCCCAATGACATCGGCATGAGAGTCCCAGTTGCCTTGACACCCACACCGCCCTCCCAGACGTCTCTGCTTGCCCCTGAGGAGGATTATTGGCAATTTGACCCAGTCAGTGGGATTTTCTGAATACAATGGCTTTGCGAGCGGCTTATAGCCACTGAATGCCTGGCATTTATCTCTCTGCATTCCTAAACTATTCCCATAACAGAGCAGATATTCAATATTCTCATTTTTCTTCATATATTCAATGCATACTTAACTCTTCATAGAGATCAGAATAAAAAGAGTGGAGGTGATACTTAGAGTGAGATAATTACTATTCAGAACACTTTCAAACCTATAGGAGTGTCACACGTCCGATCTGTCATAATGCACATTCTTACCTGACACCAATGATATGGCAGGATTGTCTCTTGGGATTTTGAATATGATAAAGTGAACGGATATTGAAATTAATAAGGTGAGAAAGACAGATGTGAGACTTGGCCTTTGCCTTTTAAGTGGCTGTCATCGTCTTTTTGAAAGGCAGAAGAAAAAGAGTGAGAGTGAGAGAAATAGAAAAGGGACGGAGGGGATCAGGCAAGGGAATAGCTTTCCACTGCCGCCACCCCTAACAATAGCCCTGTCATCTCCCTCCACAGAGCAGATGCCCAGGTTCCCGGTGGCATCTCCAGAGAGAATGTCAGGAGAGAAATACATCTCCTAGCCAATTTATGAGAGGAAGGTGAAATTTTTACTAGCTTTCCATGGTAAAGGCAAGAAGGGAAAATCACTGACAGCTCTGAGTGGAGATTTTCTTTCTTCTTCTCCTCGTTGACATGGCATTTTTATTCATTGGACCTCCAGAAAGCACTCTTGTGCAACGTGAGGGGGAAAGGGAGTCAAAAACAGTCCATGTGAAACTCCCTAGACGGCAGAATGGTAAAAGAAAGTGAGAAAGATTTTTTTTTATTTTTGTTACAAGAGTGCTTGAAACCCAGCCTATCAGTTTTCTCCTTTTTTTTTCTTGCTGCAAAAATCCATTATAGGCTAGCTGTAAATACTCATGTGAGGGGCTGAATGAGCACATTGCGTTTCCTATTTGCCGTACAAACATGTGAACCCTGTACACAGCCGTCTTATTTTCCATTACACACATCTGTTGTACATGTTGTGTTACATTTAACTCGAGCAAGCAACATTATCGCATCCAATGGCAAAATAAGGCACATCAAATAAGATGTAATGGTCTCTTAGTACCCCCTCATACTAGGAAACGGACTCATTATCTCCTGAAAAACTGAGAAATGTTTACATGGAGCCAATAGGTTTTATGGTAGAACACATATTGGTTTCTGTAGGACTAACTGTCTTATTCATGTCTGCACTGTAAAAACACACAATGTAAAGTGCTTGGGATTCAGCACACGTGTAACACACTGATGTATCATTTCATGCTAAACAAAGCAGTTAATAACCTTGAAAAGAAGTGAGGAGTGAATCAAGAATCCTGCACGTGTTATTTACAGGATAAAAGACGAGGAGGTTAGAGACATGAATTATGGATTTACATAGCAGCGCCACCTCAGAAAAGCCATGTTGTTGAGCCATCTTGTTTTTCTTCTATAGAAAATACATGACCAAAAATAAATTGCCATGTTTATGTTAGCATTACCATTGTCAGCATGTTTAGCAGGTAAATAGTTTGAAACCATTTTAGATTAGCATGTTAGCACTAGCTAATTATCACTTAACACAAAGTTCAGTCGAGGATAAAGTCAATTTTATTTTAACGTTTGCTTAGTTATAAACAACAATATTTGCAAAAATGAACATTTAAACTGATGAAAGCATTCAATTACAATTTAAAGGATTAATTTTCAGACAATTCCATTAAAAAAAACACACATTTTGGTGTTCTATAAGAGTATATCAATGCTAAGTCTGGTTTTGATTGTACCATGTGATAATAGCAATTAATTCTTGATCTCGTCAACTTTGCTTAATAATATAATTAGATAAGTAGATCTTATTCCATATTTTGGCCTTCAACCCAGTCACATATTAGGCTAATTGATTCAGTGAGATCATCTGATTTAAGCGTTTTTTTAAATGCCAAGTTCCATAAATATGAGTGAACAATTATGTAAAATATGGACTTTAGACATTTGTTCATAAGTAGAAGAAAATCAGGATTGGGAAATTCGGAAGAAATCCCAAACCTTTCCACACTTTTCATGAATTGGACCAGTGTGTGTCACTGTGTTTCCTGTGGTGTAAGCTAGGCCGACAGCCTTGTAGTGTACCGGAGGGGTTCACACACAACAGAAGTCAGCAGCAACTTTCACTTTTTCAGTGTCGACGAGATTTTGCACTTAAGAGCATATCTCTGTAATGGTGTTAGCCAGGTCTCCCTCCAAAGAAAACGTTGATCTCAAGGGACATTCTGATTTTAATAAAGGTTAAATAAATAAACTCTCACACCAGGCAGCACCGTGAAGATATGTTTGACAAGTTGTTACATATAGCAAGAAATGCTAATTAAATAAAATGCATCCTCATTTCCCTCGGTGATGACTCAGTGGCAGTCAAAGTTGCGATTAGAATAAACCTTGATAAGGTGAGGTATTTTTTGTTTCCATCATGATTTCAATTAAACTAAATAGGAGCATTCTTGGCCTTCATGCACAGGAGAGAAGTCGAGAATAATTCAGAAAAATCATTAATCTCTGTGACACATTTAGAGTTCAAGAGGAAAGCTGGTGCGGAGGAGGTCTTATTCTCATCCATCCTGTTCCGTCTGTTCTGCTTGGTGAAGCCTCCTGGCCCCGAGGGGGTCTGCCTGCTATATCGTGGCACACGCTTGGTGCAGGGATCTGCAGTGCCGTCTGGTTGCCGGGCAGAGTTCAAGTCTATTTCTGTTCCGTTGCGGCGCATTTTGGGGTGGCTCCTCCTCAGCAGGAATGTCAGAGACACCTATAAGAGGGTGCAGGAATATATCAGAGCTGCCAAGGCACTACCAGAAAAAGTCCATTTCCTTTCTGTTTTAATGAGCCCGGCCCAACAACTGACACGTCACCTGCACTGTCTCGGCACGAGGAAAGCTCATCAGTATGTGCATAAAACATAAGATAGCAGGGAGATGTACAAATGGTATGCTGTCCCTCCGTCCAAGGTGATGTTAGTATGTGCATTTCATTGCCTCCTCTGCTGATATGTAATATAAAGTCCTTGAACATAATGGACCTACTTCTTATAACTTGTTTCACCTTAGGAGATTGTCTGTGTGGGTGTAGGTTTTTGCTTTATGTTAAACATCCTGGCAGCATATTTAAAGTCAGCCAGGTGTTGTTTGGATGCCTTATTAATGCCTTAATTGCTTATACTGTGTGCCTGGACAACTGGCTTATTCTCGTTTGCTTTTCTCTTATATTTTAACAATGCTGCAACCGTCATTATCTATTGAACATTGGAGAAGCATTATTGATCAGCAACATCTAAAATTGGGTAGCAAAT
Source organism: Notothenia coriiceps (assembly GCF_000735185.1). Taxonomy (NCBI): domain Eukaryota; kingdom Metazoa; phylum Chordata; class Actinopteri; order Perciformes; family Nototheniidae; genus Notothenia; species Notothenia coriiceps. Next base: position 211,457 of record NW_011368143.1, on the reverse strand, counting down.
GTGCTGCCTATCCATGTTCAATGCTGCTTTTTTCAACATATCCTTAGAACATAACAACAAAATTAAATTCGACCAATGGATTGTATCAATTAAAGGTAGCTTCGACTGCTCGGTTTAGGTTCGATACAATCCTGTTCATGATCAAAACAAACCTGCCTTTGACTGTTCGTAGGAGATGAGATGCAAACATCTTTTTTTCCTGGTCAAGTCAGACACAATGTGCTGGCAATAATTGCAGTGTGTGTTCCAATGCATCCACATGATGTTTGGTGTGCTGGAGGTCAGTTTTTTTCCACACTGAATTTACTTTGTGAACAAAGTACATTTCCTTATAGATTTCATGTTAAAACTTCAAGGGGCCTTCACGCAAAACAGAACACATTTAAGAAGCATGATGCTCTCATTATATGCTTTGGTATTAGGATTCACCTTAATGTGAACTGAGACCCCTGGTCCGAAAGTTATCAGCATTCAATTGGCGCCGTCAGTGGTTATCTGTTTTATAATAGTGATTGGTCAGAAGGGCTATGCTACACCAAGTTTTATTGATTCACACGATACAAGAAGACTACAACAAACTCTGTCTGTAGTCAATATTAAAGAAGCAAAGGCAGAAGTCAGATTACGTAGTATGAAGATAAATTCCATCAGGGGTGGGGGCTGGAGCGATAGGCAGGACGCTCAACCAGTAGATGGGTTATCGTCCTGTGTGAAACCTCTTCAGAATGTAAGTTTAACCAACCCTAACCCTAATCAAAAAATGTTTTACCTGAAGCTAATCAAGTACTTTTCTTGCCGAAATCAAAACAAAATAACTTTTGTTCAAACATTTTTTTCATTTAAATAACATAATGGGTGGAGTTTAACCTGTCTGAAATATTAATATTGTAGCGAGTACCTCTGATAAAGCACATTTATTCAGCTGATAACATTCCAAATGGGTGACTAAAACAGCATAAGACCTTAAATACATAGACGGGCATGTCCAGTTACTTTTCACCAAAAAGTGTTTCATCATATGGGTTAATCTGTTGGATCCTTCATAACAGCTCCTATACCAGGCTTTTTCTCTCAGCAGCCATTTTTGTTCCTTCTATGTTTGCACAATGCTGCAAACATGGGAACGACAGTCAATATCCATTGATCACTGGAGGAACAATATAGTTAGAGGCAGCACATTTGTTGTGTACAGGCTTTTCCATTTCTGCTATAATGAGCTCACTTTCTGAATAATGCTAAAGTCTCAATGTTACATCCCACCTTAGAGTCCAATTTGTTCGTATTCATTGTAAGTTGGTGCACGCAGGCCATGTTGGGACATTGGTAATGCCATTGCTTTTCAGCCAATGTTTTTCCGTGTGTATTGCGTCCATTTATGGATGAATGTGACGTGATTTCCCATTTTGTACTCTATGTGTGCGTGTGTATACATGTGTAACTGTGCTTGTCCACTGTGGGACCAAGCTCTCCTCTGGACATGCCAGCTGACGGCTCGGGTGATGGGATACGCTGCCGCTGGACGCCATCCTTCTGAGATAATATCATAATGGGGGGGACAGCTGGCAGCTTCGTTTCCTGTCGCCGCACATTTTCTACTACATCAATAATGAGTGCCTCAGCCCAGCCATGAGCGCTACGGCTCAGTAGGCGCATGACTGTATTCTCATGTGTCCTCTTGGTCTCTCTCCTTTCTCCCTCCGTCTGTATTTCCTCCCTCTCCCACTCCTTTTACCTTTCAGAATTAATCGTTGTCCTACCTCCTTCACTCCCCCCTATCTCCATTCTCATTTATGTTTGCTCCTCTGCATATCAATATGTTCCTCCCACACAAATATGCTTGTCCTCATTTTACACGTTATATGGAGCATATACTTGTCTTTGTCACTCAAAACATGGGTAGAGTTCTGATATTAGAATGTTTTTGACTGCCTTTTTTTTGTTGTATTCCCTGATATTTCAGTGCATATAAAATCCCATTAATTGACAGAAGAAGTTTACAGACAGATTTACCAGCAAATTATTAGGTGGAACACAACAAAAACTACTTTTTCAAGTGGCCTTATTATGCTTTTGGGGTTTGCTTCTTCCTGTTCTGTGTTATTTAGATTGTGTAAATGTAAATTAGTTTCTCTCCTCAGCCTGGGAACCAAAGAGTTGCCGGGTCACGTCCCCTTGAGCAAGGCACCAATGCACCCAAACTGTCACTCTGCCACCTCCTATCCTGCATGTGGTCCTATGTGTAACAACACATGCATTGCTACAAATGCTGTGTAAACACAGGCTCTAATGGAAGTAACAGGGAAGTAAAGGTGAGAGGCATGGAGGGAAAGTGACTGCTGACATGTTAGAGCATTAGGGGACCAATGGGTGGCATGACAGTGTGACACTTAAAAGTAGCTCAGGATTCCATGAAGACACATCAAAGCCCGGTGATATGTCATGCTAGCTCTCTGTCAAACAGTAGGAACTAAACGAAGCAGAAAATCCATATGCAGTATCAAGGAACAAGCATAACCACCTGGAAGTAGTTGAACTGCAATGCTATGTGACATATGCCCTAGTTCTTTTTTTAGCCTAATATTACTGTGCCTTGCAAAGCAGCATCACACAGTTAGTCATTTCTCAGGGTTGTCAAGCAACAAGCCAATAACAGTTGGCTGTCATAATTCCATCCCTGCATGTAATCCTCATCCAGAAAAACAGCTGTATGTGACCTTTCAGCTTAAACCCCTGTAATTAAAAATCAACTCTGACACACAGACACATGGACATGGTGTCAGTCAGATTTCCCAGTTTGCACCGATCAGTAAACGGAGAAGCCTCCCCCACTTCATAACTGATTGTAATGCACTGAATGGCTAGAAATACATGCACTCCAATCTAATGTCATTTGTTTAGTGTCAGTTGCAATATCCACATTTGACTTTGGCACTGTTGATGCACTGCAAAGTCAAAAGAGACACTGTACAGCTTACTTTAATGTAATACATCTCAACTGACTACACAACTTAAGGTATGCATAATGACAATATGTTATGATCACAATCTGAAAGCATTATCCATGTCATAGTCAATTATTGTTGTTTAATGGAATGTATGCACATACTTTTTCCTTCTTTCCAACTAGATCGGCATTGTTGTTGTGTTTGGTCATGATTGTCTCCATGTATGGCAGTTGGCTCAACCACTTTGGACTAAATATTTAAACAATCATAGAATACATTGTCCTTAACATTTGTACACACATTCATGGTCCCCATTGAATGAACACTTGTGAATTTGATGAGCACCAGTTGTTTTCCGCCAGTGCTAATAGCAGGTTGATTTGTTTGGTTGTGAGTAAAATGTCTACATTTCGGATTTCCATTAAGTTTCCGTCTGTTTTAAAGATTCATCAACTCTTTATTTTCTTGGAATTGGTGATTATGTTAGCATTAACTGGGATTCATTCCTGTTTTATGGCCGTTTCTCATTCTCCTTCTAGTCTTTAAATGTTTTAATCTTGATAGGTCTCTTGTGAGGCACTTTGGTTTTAAAAAGCACTTTATTTAAATAAAGCTCTTTGTAATTAGCCAGTCCATTATCACCACTATGCTTGGTTATAGGACTGAGTAATGACATGGAAGAACCTTTTTTTTTTCAACTAATAAATAAAAGTAAAAGGAAGGAGATGAAAACACTCTCTAATGAACTTCTTCTAAACACAACAGTGTCAGAAGGAAACGGAATTAGCATGCAGCCCTTCTGCTGTAATTAAGCTAACTATTCTTTAAGCATACAGTATGTAGCGAGTGATATATCAAACTGTTGATTGTTCTGTTCCATTATGAACTTGCTAGTATTCTGCCAGTGGCTGTGCAGTTAGCTTTGCTGCTTTTGCAGATTGCAGGGGGGACTTTGAAAATGTTAACGCACAGTGCAGAGCAGAAGGAGAGGGAGCCAGCCAAAACCTGCTGGAACAAATGGTGGAATTATCTAGAGTCAAACATCTGGTGAGTGAGAGTATTGTTAGGCTGCCAATATATTTGACTGATGGGTTTTTTCTTCATTGAATATTGGATAGCGGAGCAGTCATGTGGTTCACTGCTGATATGATGGAGGCCCTTCCCTAACCACAGCCAGAACAATGTTTAAAAACCTCCAGTTTAAAAAAAGTTTTTCCTATTTTACTTTTGTTACTGGTTTCGTTGCCAATTACTCAGTTGAAGTCGACATCGTGGCATCCATTCTTACATATTTCACTGTGGAAATGCTGTTTCATATAGGCATGTTTGATGGAATCTCAGAATGTGTGACATTTTATTTATTTACTTTTTTTTGAGGCTAACTAAAACCAACAGCTACAATAAAGTATGCTGTCTCTGTCCTTCATATTTATTAACATGTCATGTTCTTCTTTTTCTTTGCGGATTAATCAGCAAGTCTCTTTTGATTTAACATTCTACCACTGAATGCATTGTTCCCCATCTAAACTTCCTCTCTGAGTGAAACACCAAATCATTCTGCTAATATGAAGACCTGATGTCTCATATTAAATTCAGAAAACCCTAGCTGTAGAAATATGCCGCAGAGAAATTTGAACATTTACACGACTCCCTATGAATAAACAGTGTAATAATGGCAGCTACTGCAGGGTGCCACATTCTGTTATTTCAAACAGCATTTCACAGCGACAAATGAGACAATTCATTGCAGTAAGAAGGTAGAAAAAAAATAACCCTAACCTCATTTTTGCATATTTTTTCTCGACACTGCCGCCATGTACATATTGCTCTTGTCATTTACTTTTTAAGAACATGCAATTTGCAGCCTCACTGCCATTAAAGCACATTTCCCAAAAAGCGTTTGGTTTATAAAAAATAAATCCATTGTTCCCAAAACAACAAGCATTAATTGAGTTGAGTTTGCATCAGACACTTGCAAGAACTTTTGAATGCGTGTCTTGGTGGAATCGCCATGGAAACTGTTGTGTTAATGCCCAGGACATGACCACGCAATCAGACCACTTAGCAAGCAAGTCAGAGGAAGGTGATTTTTGGCTCCTTCGTCTGCCTGTAATTCGGTTACCACTGGGCTGTCATTTAGCTCGGGCCGACTGACAGGGCTTTAAAAGTAAGGAGGAAACTGCAATTACTTCGGGAGGAATGCAGTAAAAAGGCAAGAGCCATCAAGATGCTTTTATGTCTGCTCCAACACACACAAAGTAGTGGCGTTAAACAACAGCAAGTCTGAAGAAAGTGTCCTCAATCTTTTGATTCGCCTTTTTTGTTCTCCGTATAGCACAATGTGTGGAATGTTGAGGCTTTTAGAAGTGATAACACTCGGGTAGCCTCATCAGCAGACTGCATGTCACTGACATCAGTGTGGCAAAACATCAAATGCAGCCGGTATCAGGCATTTGATAAGGAGCTGATTCAAATACAGAGATATGTCTACCCGTAGGCAGACTCTGACACATCCTGTCCGGTTGATGATATTTTCTGTAACAGATTTGTCTTTGGAGCTTTCACATCATAGGATGGACCTTTCAAACGTATTCCTGCGTATTTGTGTTTCACTTCCATCTGTATTTTATTTATATCAGTTTAATCCATGGTGACAAGCAAGCAACAACTGCATGATACTCTTGACACCTAATTAACACATGTTATGTAAACAAATAAAACCTACCTATTTTTGTAAAAATAACTAGAACATCCAAACATCATACACATAATGAGCAGAACGTAAGAGTCCAAGATGTGTTTGATGTCTAATTAGGACAAAATGGCGGTAAAGAAATGAGACCAAAGGTATGGCATATGTACTATTGTCTAGCTATTTGGGATTGGTAGGAGCAGTTAAGTATAAAAGCTGTTTCCTAATATACATCTTAATAAGCAGCACCCTAGCTAGTTACTTTTTCTAGAATTTGTCAAATCTGTGTTCCCCTAGCAAATTCAAAATGTTATTAAGCCTAAAAAACAAACAAGTTTCAATAATCATATAGAATGAGATTTTATCCACCTTTGGTCTTGCATCGACCGTAAAATGACTTGTTCCGATCATTTTATATATTACACTAATAGGCTTTAGTGCTAATGCTACCACTACTTGGCACAAAAACATATATAACATTAGCAGTATGAAACCCATAATGTAATGTCCTCATACAGTTTATGGTTAAAGTTACAATTCAAACACAACAAACACTCATTTTCATTAGATTGTGCCATTTTTATCAATATGAAAAGTAATCAGGTTGATATTGTTTTACATACAGAAACTGCTAATTATTAGATCATAATCTACACTACGCCTTAGTTTTTTGTATACTGTATTCATATGTGTTATGTTAAGTGCTTCCTGTTTTATTTTGTTCTAACCTCTCCTCTAATTGTATATCAATTTACTTCCTGTCTTTGTTTGTTTTCCCGCCCTTTTTGTGATTGTCTCCCCGGGCCCGATTCGTTTAATCTGCTCCTTGATAGCCCTTCAACCACCACACCTCCATTTCACCTGTTCCCACTCACTACTTATACCACTTTGTTCCTGTTTGAAATGCTCAAAAAAAATTGTTAAAGCATACTGCAATGACTCAACCCTAAATTTAAGTAAGAAACAAATATATTTAGTCACAGATATGCATCTTTTGTTTGTGAAAAACAAACAATCAATCAATCTTAGAGAATATTGCTTCTGAATTATAATTACATTTCTGAGTCTCTTTTTTCTTTTATTTTCTGCTTTTGAGCTAGACCGCTTTATCAAGTCACTCAAGTGAGGATATACGCAATTACCCAATTCCTACCAGATACAACAAATAAATTAAATATGTATTTCGTTTTTTTTCACATTTCAACATAATTACAACAGGCCGGTTATTTAATGAAGAGAAGACTGATGAAAAAAAATACAAGCAAAACTGGTAATAATTAACCGGCATTTTAATCAGATTCCACAAATAGCAATACAGACCCAAGCTGTTGTGTAATTACCCACACAAAGAGTTTTACAGTGTAAAGTTGCTCTAAAATAGAAACTAGGACATAAACCACAACACACATCAAACAAAAAAACAAATTATCCTCAAATCACCTCAAACTGCTGCAATAACAAAAACAATAACACATATTTTTTTCATTGGGAGCTCATTTGACAAGGACAGCTACAAATATGATATTGAAAGTCTGACAAGGTCTCAATGGGGTATAAAGCTAAGTATTAGTATTCTAGTACAGTATCATGCCCTAAGACCGTTCTGAGCTGTATTAATGCATTTCTGTATTTGTGCATAAACATAAGAATGTGTCTGTGGGGTCCTTGCTGAAAGATAACTGACTCAACCAAAGCCAAAAGATAATCCCTAAGGTCTTTATTCCAGAGCTCCCACATTTCTGCACCTCTGACCATTCATGTTCCATTATAAATGCTGTTCTCACAGATTCTCTATGTGCTAAAATATGAGGGATGTTACATTTAGTAGCTAGACCAGAGCAGGCCAGTTACTCTACATCTGGCAGGTTTCAATTATATTGAAGTACATGCCAGGCTACAAATTCAACTTGCCTGTGTATGCTTGGTTTGTGTTTGGATGTGTTTTAGTTGGAGGTTCTACCAATCATTGAGATGTCATTTCGTGACAGAAGAAGAAATGCAAAACATTTCCAGAAAACACAAGGTAAAAGAATAGACAGTGAAGCTATGACAGGATTGTATTTTCAATTGGGTTGACTGAACGATTGATTGTTTTTTGCTTTTTTCGCAAATGTGACAGTCAGTTGTGCCATGTGGACTCTGGAGTGTTAGTTTAGGCCGACACTTGGCTTGGCCGGGAGCGTTGTGGTAAAATACCTACAAGCGACAGCTCAATTGTGTCATCGTTTCAACGCACACAGTATATTTAAAGTCTTGACTCCTGACAAAGTGTTTTTTAGTCACTATTATCTGATGTTTCTTCACAAAAAGTCTGTTGTGTCTGCAGTCTGCTAGCTCATTAGTCAGCTAGTCACTGGAGGAAAGGCCTGTCGGGCTTGTGCCGACTTTTATTTGAGCGGAGACAATTAAATCATGACGAAGATTTGCCTCCAGATGAAACAGCTGCAATGTTGTCAGCTTGAGACATTGAGTGACTTAAAAGTGTGAGAAAATGTGTTGCTTTTTATTTCAGTTGGGGGTGTGAGACTGAACCAATAAGCAGCTGCAGATCTTTACATTACATCTTTACACAGTCTAGTGCAGTGGTTCCCAACCTGGGGGGCAAAGATCGCAGGGGGGGCGCCAGGCCTCAGATGATTTGTGGCCAAATATCATATTTAGAGTTTTTTTTTTTTTTTACTTTTTTTTTTTTACATATAATTGTAAGGCAATACATGATTGTCACTAAAAGCCTTGTCTCTACATTACAATAAAATATAAAAAATAATTGATTAATTAGTTTTTAATACAAATTCAAGTTAGTATTAAAGGCATAAAAAGACAGAAATGTATAATTCTTTCTTTAATTGAAATGTTTCTTCATTTTGTAGATTATTTACGATTTTTGAANAAAAAAACGGCAGGGTAGATTCTGATATTAACTGGAGTGTTAATAAAGAGAATTCCCGTGCGAAGCAAAAGTAGCTGGCGAGCGTCCGTCGACCGAAGGTTAGCTTCGTAAATCAGTCTGTGGACCGTTAAGCTAGCTAGCTACTGATCTTTCTCGAGATGTGCTCCGAAGCGAGAAGAGGTGTTTGAATGACGCCTGCGTCGTGGCGCAAGCTACTTATAGGGTTGGTGGATTCCCTGACGTTGGCGTCAAGATCACCAGCCAATCAGGATTGGCGTAATGAGATTGATGCTTCTGGTGCATACGCGTTGAGGCGCATCCCATAGTGAGACATCGAACGGAGTGTTATGAATGAGAACTATTGTTTTTACCGGGAATTGTCCTACTATGGTACCCTTCCTGTGAATATCGTTATTTAATACTCTAGCTGCCTCTTTATCATTACAAATAGATGATATCCCTTACTTACAATCAGCACAGTAGCTACTGTATCTGAAGAGCTAATCAGAAGCCTGTCATCCTACGTACGCCTTATACTACATTTATAGCATCAGAAATCAGTATAAACAGGCTTGAACACCATGTTTTTCTTGAAAACCAAGGAGTATTCAAATATATATATATAGAGGTGTTACAAAACAGTCAGGAGTATACATGCAATGTGTCACCTCCTCACCTCTCCTCCTTTGCTTTCCATCTTTCTCTGTAATCAAATACATACCACCCAATCAATGTTGCTGCTGTATGCCTTCTCGCTACTGCAGGAGACCAATGAGTGGGGAAAGGCAAAATGTTTCCAAGTCATTATTAAAACCTTTGAATAAGAAACATAACATATTGAGTTGAAGAGCCAAACCTGTAGCAAACTATTGTTGAAGAAAAAAAAAAATGTATGTTCTTGACCTTGTTTCAACTTTTTAAAAGAGTCAAACGAGGGTAAAAATAAAATCGGCTAAGAGTCAAAAGAGAAAGTCATTAACCGTGAAGGCCACATGCTGCCTTGCCTTGCCTTGCATTGTTTGTTTGTTTGCATCAGTGAATATCTAGCTTTGTTAAAATGCCATCTGTGTCCGAATGCTGTTTAGGCTGCTCGTGGTGAGTCAGGACAAGAAGCAGATTGGGAGAAGGTCTGCATATCACTTCTGGCTGCTGCCCAGCTGCCTTTGACATGTCTTATTAGTCAGGTCTTTAAAAGCCCTGGCCGGCCTTCTCAGGCACACTCCTCCCCAATATCCCTGATTAAAGTGCGACTGACACTCGTAGCGTAGAGCCAAGTTGGCCACACAGCGTTAATGTTGGGTCATGTTCATTACTCAGACACACTGCTGCTTGCTGCCGCGACTGAGAGAATCGCATAATGCAAGACATCGCCAGCTAAGGGATTTGGGAACTTTGAATTCATTTTCGTTTGACACAACCGTCAATCTGCTTTCTTAGTGGGTGCAGGTTATTTAGTGTGTGAGTATAGCTGGAAGCAGATTATTTGTTAAGCTATGAAATAGCATCCAGGCTGCTTTGATTTTGAGCATTTTCCTATATATACTGTAGATAACAAGAACTTGAACACCATGTTCTTGATATATATAAGTATATGTTATCTAGAGTATATATAGGAAAATGACATAGATGGATTTAGCTAATAGGTAACTTAAAGATACCACCTAGATTTGATGTCAATGATAGCAACAAGTAAATACAGTTAATAGTGGTATTGCTACGTTTCGATTGAATCTATTCTGATGATGGTGTTATTATTAAATCAGAGGGATTTGCCCTGGGTATTTTATGGATTTGTATTCTAAAAGCATGCAGGAAATCTGAATAAGTCTTTTCCCTGCAGGTAATAACACCCAGGGCACCAAAACCTTGCTGCGGCTTGGCAAGCTGATTGCTGTGAGTACTCATGCAGAAAGAAGAGCGAATCTACAAATATGATAATCAATTGGTAACCATTTGGTGATGGAAAATTATGAAAAATTCCTAGTTCCTAGTAGGCTCTCAAAAGTTTGAATCTGCTTTCTGTTTAACCGAATGGTTTAGAGTAAATAATTAACAATGATTTCAATCCTTAGTTGGAGCTGCATGTGAGCCATAAACAAACCATTACAATAATAAGCATACATATCGTACAGTGCAAGCTTTCTGTCTCATTTCCATTGTTCTACAGATTCTCAGCCCCCACCATCATCAGTTGTGGTAATTGTGTGTTGTGCTGGATGTATGTGTGTGAAAGCAAACCGGGCTGAGGAACGTGTTGAGCATTGAGTAACATTTCACGGCCCATTTGCTGTGGTCTGCAGAAGCTCCTTTACTGTATATACCGTAGAGTGGGAGGAGGTTGTAATGAGCCGACGGTGGGCACCCATCGGTGCGTGAAGGGGGCCTCTATCGTCCTCTGTTTCTCACCAATTTCCTCTCTGTTTTTTTTGTTTTTTTAAATCAGCTTCCATTCTGTACGTAGTTCACAGAGTGTCCATCTATCTGTGTGTGTGTTTTGCCGGAGACCTGTAATCAAGAGTCACTGCACATAAAGGGACCTCCAGTCATTAAGGAAATAGTGGGAGGTTAACGGCTTGTTTAGAGAATCAATTAGTCTAAAATGTGGACATGTGGGCCCATTTTCACACACAGCTCTACGAGGGAATGTCAAGGTTGTACATTCTGCCTCCATAACCCTTTATGGCTCCATCACTAGTACTGTCCTGGGAGGCCTCTTTAATCCCAGTCAATTGAAGTTAGAGTTAAAGACACAGTAAAGCAGCTGTTAGAGCGTCATTAGCTTCTGTCATTTGGTGTATTTCTTTAAATGGAATATGTTGGTTGGTCGGATCCCAAGAGCACTTGATTCGATCTCTTGATAGTGGTCATTACTTAGCGAAAGTTCGGAAAAATCACTTTGATTTTTCTTTTCAATTGTATATGACTGTGTCCTGTCAGGACGTGGTGGCGGAGGAGGAATCAATTCCAGCAACTTCGACCGCAACAGCAGCACTTTTGGAAATGTGACACACACATAAACACACTTACACATGCAGCTGGGGAAGTATTCCTCTTGGGATATGCTGTCTGAAAACAAACGGATGGTGTTTTAGCTTCACACCCCCTCAGACACGTTCATGCACACTGCTCCGCTGAAATCCTGACTGGTGGGCTCCGTGTCATTGACGCCCGCCTAGCAACATCTGTGCCGGCTACCCTCGCATGCTAGAGCCGCGCAACACTCAAACAGCCATGCTCACACACCAGCACATGCAGTCACAGTTTGCAGATGGACACATGTTTATGGTGTAGTTGTTTCAACTGATGGGGGCTTTTGTGTAGCTTTATGACATGGTTCAAAGCACTCATATTGCGTTTGAACATATTAAACGCAATGTAATTGGCACTATTGTTCAACACGTTTAAACAGAAGGCATACTCATGAAAATGTGGACCTAACAAGTCCAAAATGGCCAGCTTTGTTTACACTTTAATGACCCTCCAGACCAGAAAGACCCACATCCACTAATTCTACTATCAGTAACTTGTATACTAAAAGTTACTATATCTGTAGTGTAAAACATGGTAGCTTTAAACTATTGTTTTATTAATCCTCATAAAAATGATTTTGTTTGGACAAGTACCAGTTTGGAATGACAGGTTACAGATGTACGTTAATGGTTTAGAAATCCCCCCAATGACCATTTGTACTAATGTCATATCACATATATGTCATTATAATCAGTAGACTTTTTATTTTTACATTTTTGAACAATATTTAATATCTCTCTTTCATCAACTGGTTTAATGAACATTGAGCAAGGATTTCTCTCCAAAACATTGTCTTGATGTTCCCCAGTTGTCCCTGGATCAGGGATTTTTTTTTTATAATAATAATCTGTACCATTATTTCTGATTAAACATTACATTACAATTATTATACAGCAAATGTTTTTCTAATTGGTTATTTCCCTAAACAATACACAAGTGAATTTGAGATAGTACTGGCAAAGGAAATCATGTTGTAGTGGGTGTGAAAATTATGAAAATCATAAAACTCAAAGCTCTCTGGGAACTGAGATTCATTCTCAGTGGCAGGAAGCACTTTGTACGACAACGCAGCACTTTGGGACATGGTTTTACTGAAACAGATTCAACAGCATAAACACTGGATCAAATATGCATCACAGCATGCTTTAAATATAGATGGACCAACATGAATAACGGTAATATACAGTATCTCTAAACCTCTATAAAGAGTACTAGCAGGAAAGAAAACGAGAGAAATAATGAGATGTTGATTTCCAGTAACTTGGTTTTGGTTGATTCCCAAAAATGAAACAAAATGTACTAATGCAATATTGATAAACAATCATGATGAAAACAATGTTACAGAAGAATAATATTGGATAGCGACAACAATGATTAACAATTTATTTAAAAAACATTTCTGCTATAATTTGGGGAATACTGTGTGACATCCAGAGAGGCACACAAAAAGAACGCAAAGTGATATAATAAGTAGTAATTCCCATCATAATCCCTGGGTTTGCAGACATAAAGGACTGCACATTAATGAGAAGAACAGTAACTGCCTAAGCAGCATTTTAGTGGGAGTCTGTTGCACCTCCTCTTCACTGTGTCATGCTTCTGTGTGCCACAATATGGTGACTTGAGAGGATCAAAGTGTTTGGCATGAAGAGCGGCAGACTTTTGAACCGCAATGCTCTTAAAGCCCAGGGAGGCATTAGCATTGTCTCCCTGTGGCAGAGTTACTGCCTCCTTAGCTGCTCATAAAAGCGTGAATGCAAAAAGAAAACAGAATTTTTGAGGCACACTGGAATGCCGTAAAAAAAAACTGGAATTTATTGGATTTTTTAAGAGACTCCTCTAGCAAATTAGAGCTGTTGTGAGGATGTAATGTAGAAATATCCACGGATGGAGGAAGGGAATGTTTTGCGATTCTCTGATCAGGTTTTTACAGCCTCTGGTTATCAGCTACAGTCGGTGTTTGTTCACACGCAGAGGTTTCACTAAATATTAAAAAATGGGACGACAAAGATATCTGAATTATAACTATTTGAATTGCATATTTTTTTCATTTTATCGGCAACTATCATGGAATTACAACCCTAAAAGTCCCTCAGCTAAAACCCATGTTAAGGCTTTTGGTTGGACTTATTTCCTTGGGCAGGTTATTCTCAAAGCTTTGGGGACAAAATGGCCCGAAGGTCACTCAAGTGTGTTCAGGCATAAGGAGATAAAGATCCTGGATGAGGCAGGGTGCCAGTCATTGTCAGCTGAAGCACAATTGGGTACCTGTGGCAGAGATCCAAAAAAGGGAGAATAATTCATCCAGTGGTGCAGCATGGGGAGTTGAGAGAGTTTATTTGTCTTCTTGCAAATGTGTTCTGACAGGTAGAAGCTGCAGTATACAACCCAACATATTGAATGCCGTTGCACCTGTATGCAACATATATTCAGCTAAAACTCTCTCATACATGATAGGCAACATCATCTCTGTGTGTGTGATCCTTTCTGTCCTATAGAGATCTCAAACCTAGAGGGAAAGCATTGTACATTGTTTTCAAAGTTCAGACAATTTCAACTCTGACCTTGTTTGCTGGTGACCTTTCGATGCACACTAGCGATGACTGCTGTGTAAGGTATAACCTTAGTTTATCCAGAGATGACGAAAGAGGGAAAGGTCCTGTGCCCCCAAACCCTTCTTGATAGCTTCTCTTTTCCTCTGGAGGAGTGTATTTGCTGGTGTCTTCTTTTGACTTGAACTGAAATACATAATTCATAAAGAGTATTTCATTATAACTTTACTGCCTTTCAACTGTCCTTTACTGCTAACTGGTGCATAGTGATGATCATATACCACCATACCACCCATATGGACTGCTGTGCTCCATCTTGCAGTTCGGATTAGGGTTAGGGTTAGGGTTGGTCAGTGTTATTTCCCCCATTGTTTCTTATTTTTATTTCTGTCTAGAAGCCTCAGACTGGTATTTATGCCTCAACCATGTTGTTATTTTCAAATCATGCCACCCTTTGGGGCTGTACTGTGCTCCAGCTTGCAGTTAGGGTTAGGGTAAGTCACCTTGACTTCAACCATTCGACTATTGGTTTTAAGACTACTGTCTGGAAGCCTTCAATAAGTACTGCACAATGAGCATTTATCTGGCATAAAGAAGATGTTATGGGTGGTAAAAAGGTCAAACAAGTCTAGATAAGTATATAAGTGAATAGTAATAGATAGATCACATACTGAAAGAGCAATTGGCCCCATGCTGTCTTCACTTTCCGAAAAACAGCAGGAACTTCTTCAACAGTGATTGGCCCATTAGAAAGCCCCGGAATCATTCATTTCAGCCCAGATCACATACTTTAAGAACATTTGGAAGATACATTTAAATGTCTCTATGTTGTATTTGCATCTGACCAGATGTTATCAGTTTTCTTATGTGGCTGGCTCCAGAGTCAACAGACTATTCAGTGTGAGGAATTAATAATTTCCTAATGCTAGGAGGCACAAGAGAGGCTGATTGCATTCCTAATAAGCTTTCTGTACCTTGCAACTAAACACGGCGGGCAGATGAATATCAATAGCACTTTCTTCCTTTCTTTTTTCACGGTAACGAGCAACGTCGGATTGTATATATATATATATATGCGTCTTTCAAATTTGCATGTTGTCTGATAAATATTCATATTTCAACGTTGCATGCAGCACAATGTCAAACTGGTATAAAACTCTTGTAAAATGTTCTCTCTTTTACTATTTAATTCCGTCCCTTCTCTTCCTCAGGCTTCTATGGACATCACACATTCAAACACACTCCCCACGAGGCCAGATTTATGCCATGACAATTTCATGGAATGCATTGAAACGGTTCAGACTTAATATCGGTTAATTAATTTGTTGTACCTCGGCAGGGAGGTAAGAGCAGAGCTGAAGATGTGGACTGGAGATGAGGTGGTGGTGGTGGTGTTGGCTTCAGGGTTGGTGAAGGGTTTAAACCGAAAGGGGAATGGGGTGAGTAATCCACAGAGTGCCTATAATGTAATGAGTCAGCCGCGTTTAATGGAGTCCATTTGAGAAGGAGGAAAAAGGTGGTGGGTTCAGATGTGTGTGTTGTAGCTGAAAGAAAGGCTAGGTTGGAGGACTGAAAGATGAAAAATGGAACTCCTACGACTTACATTTTTCCAAACTAGACAAAGATGACATCCGTATTGTTTTATATGAAAACCACCTTCATTTTGGCTGAATTGTAATGCTTCACTGCACCATGGTAGCATTTTACCATAAAGCCCAAGGCTACAAATACCACTAGTTTTTAGAAGCCTGAAACAGAAATTGATATAGTGCATTCAGAATGGCTTTGGCTTAGCCTGCTGGTCTAGGATAATTCCTGAACTGCCAAACTGAGTTAGCCAAGAATGTTTCCATTTGACTTTGAAATCTCTGCTTGCTCACACACACAAACACACACTATTCCCCCCCTTCCAGCCATCATATATCTCCATATCATTGACACAGTCTGCCCTCTTGTAAAAAACCCTGGCATAAATTCTCTTAAATTTCCCTAAAACAGGATTTATCACAGAATGCTGTTGTTTGATAAGTTCATTACAGGTACAAGCACACTGGTGATGTGGTTTTTCGGGGGTTACTTTGACCAATGATTAACTTACTTCTAAATCCACTTACTTGCACATGCTTTTTTTTTTTCAGACATCATTTAAAGCTTACATTGAATCACAATTAGAATTTAATGTGTTCCCTGATTGCATTTCTTTACCTTCCCTACAACTACTTTGTTCACCAAATTAAACTAAATATATCCTTACCAGTGGAAGCTACACAGCACCCAGTTGTGCTTTATTTCAAGATTCTGCATGTATAATTTCTGCTGTCAACCTGTTTTTAGGGATTATGTATTCAAGGCAAATTAATATAAACCATTATATGTATGCTAAGCTTGTCACGATACCAGAATGTTAAACTACAAAACATCTGGCACTCTTTCAAAACCATGGCAGCAAAAACAATTATAGGCACATCAATTAGGTTTACCTTTTATATTTATTTAATTAACAACCTATTTAATTACACCATGGTTTCTTACTTTTATGCTTTTTCCAATATAATTTTTTTAAGGCTTTGTGCAAACACAAATACAATCCAGTTCACCTTTTATTGGAGTGCCAGAAAAAGGAATCTTGGCCCTCAAAACCCTCTTCATGTCAAGATACCATCAGGGAAAAGTAGAAAAAACATGTATTTTGGCAAATAGGACGCAGTTATTTTACTTTTCAGGAAATTAAGTTCTCTTGTGAATAACTTGTTTACCTCAAAATGTGAAAAACATCGCTGGTTAAGGTTAAAATGAAATGTCAGGGATGTTCATGAACGATGTTGGAGTTTTGACACTCGCTCAGCTTCCAACACCTCCCCAAGAGTCAGGGGTTATATTATGCATGCCTTCCGTGTTGTTGTCATATCTGCAGCTCCTACTGTTGCTGTGTGTTTCTTGTCGCCTGTGTGTACAGACCTGATGATCTGTCGCTCTTCCAGGATGCGTTGTTTAATCCAGGTCAGCTGCCATCTTACCCTGCTGTTTTCACGGCCTGTTAGAAATCTTATTATTGGCCTCCTTTTTAAGGCGTATAAGCGTGTGATTTAAAGTCAGGGAGACGGAGTGTCACGAGAGTGTTATCCGTTTGTTTGGCTCTGTGCTAAGGTTGGTGGAGGGAATGCAAGACCAGACGCATAGCCAGATGTGATGAGTCCCTCTGGCTGTGACACAAGTGACATGCCACTGGAGAGGGAGAACGGGTTTATTTGCTTAAGCTCTCATAGAAACAGTCGAACACACCCACATGGTGGTCATATACTGTATGCAGGGAGGTCTGTGTGTCATTCATACATGAATATCTAAACGTGTAAACACATATATTTTTATTCTTCTGACAGTCACAGTGAGCTTTACAGTACAAGTCGTGAGTTGGAAGAGAAGAGTAAAATGGGGCCCATGTCTGTAAAGATCGGTTGTTGCAGATGCATTGCAGAACACATTTTGGAATGTAGCAAATGTTTTTTTTTTAGGAAGTTACAGGCTCAGGTGGTCACCATGTGAAGATGATTATTACAGAGGGCCAGCCGTTTAGTGGCAAACAAACAGTGCTGTAGGCTTTGAGTCACACAGGCCCGTTGAAATGTTGTATGACAAATTAACTGCTTTGGAAAAGGGGAACATCGTTTGAAAGTAGGGATTATTTATATGAAAGGGAAAACAGCTGTGACTGTTGTAGCTGCCAGGGCTAGTTATGGTAGTAGTTATTTTCTTTTTGAAAAAATCCACAATATAATCGTTTCTTGTTTGAGAAAAGTTGGTTAAAATAGATTCTTGCCCCCGGAAAAGAAGAAACTTGACCCATAGTTACATTTGTCAGTATAGAAACTGAACATTTGTATTTGGTCTAATTTGTATGTATTTCTGGATTAATGTAGGAAATAGTTTCTTGTAAAACATGTTGTAATTCAGCCCAACACCTTTTTAAGTGGTGTGAACACATCTTTTAAATGTAAAAAAAAAAAATGTTAAAGCTCCGGTAAAAAATAAGGAAAAAATAAGGAACAAATTATTAACTAGTTGGATTGTGGTTGGGCCTTTTTTGCCTTTCAACTATCCTTTACTGCAAACTGGCGCAGAGCGATGATCATATACCACCATACCATCCATATGGACTGCTGTGCTCCACCTTGTGGTTCAGGTTAGAGTTAGGGTTAGTCACTGTAAATTCACCCATTATTGAGCATATAAGATAATTTTTCGACCCAAATGTTTAGTCTTGGAACACATTTTGCAGAACCCAAACCATTACACAATCCATTATTAGAGTCAGTAGAACAAGAACATAATCTAGTCTGGTGATAGCAGTGAACTTCCTATAGTCATTACGAAAACAGTGAGTTTGATCTAATTTGGTGGCTCAGCCGGGATTTGAATTAAAAGTGAAGAGATATCATCAATGGTTCTCAGCATATTGCATTATGTAGTTTAGCTATTGATTTTAAACTGACTCAGTCTGTGCACCGTTCTTTCAGTCAGCAATAACATGTTCAATGTCTACACTTGATACTCTTGTTCTTTTGTGGGACAAAGTTGATTGAGATTTAGTTTGTCTAACGTTCTTCTCTGTCTCCTTTTGTTTCCCCTTCTATTTCTACATGTCCTTCACTCTCCCTTCACTCCATCATATTCTCCTTCTCCTCTATGCTCTCCGTCTAAACAGGTCCCCCACCAGTTGGGCGCGCTGACCTTCTACCGCTATGAACAGCCTATCGTTGACTACTGCCAGGCCCATCAACCCCTGCGGCTCAACATGGGCTATGAGGGACCCCCACAGGGCATGGAGGGCCTAGGTGACATGGGGCCGTGTGATAGGGGCACCATTCAGACAGTGGCGCTGCCTGCAGTGCCCACTGCCGCCAGCATAGGTGCCTCCGTGCCAGGGCCTCGTTCTCCTCCGCCAATCCTCAGACCTCCGACTGAAGGTCCGAGTGGCGTGTCTTATCCTACCATCGAACGCACCGGCACACTCAAATTCGGACGTTAGCGAGCCGGATCTGGTGGTTAGAAAGTGGGGCAAGGGCCTCTGACTCACCGTGACTTTGTAACGAAGGGGCAGGTGAGCTGGTTATTCAATGGGGCCTTGTCCTCAGAACATGAGTATGTGAACTAGAGGACAACACTTTTCTAATTCCGCCTGAAGGGACTTGGAATCTGAAACACACAGTCTCACTAATATACAGCAGAGCGTGGAACATCCTTGCAGATCATTTTGTTTTCTTTTTTCCAAAGCACCCCATATAAAACACGTCTGAATCATGGGAGGTAATCCAGCCTATGTCAAAAAGTATTACCTTGTTTCCAAATCTGGGTCTTGGCCATATCCCATCATGGGGCCCCTGTTCACAGCAGTCCACGTGTACTAAGTCTGGAATAAAAGGGAAAGTGCAATAAACATGAGTTCTCCATCCCAGAAAGTGGGAGCAGTAACATCAAACATAAACGAGATGGGAGCTGGACATCATGTGAAGAGGACGGGGCTTCTTACTGTGATTAGTTTTAAAATATTAACTCTGTATAGTTGTTAAAAAAAGGCAAATACATTAATCATTTATTTCACAAAGACGAGTCACTCTCTCAAGACAATGTTATATAATTTGTATTTCTTTAAACTTGTTTTCTTATGTTTCTGTTGACGTAGGACTTCACGTTGATTTCTATTATGTGCATGTCAAACCAAAGAGTTTACTTACATTTCTTGTTAAATATATCAGAGCATTCTTAAAATGGTCTTCTAAACCAGCCCCTGCCAACTTACATTCACAATTGCAACCACATCCCGTGCTGTGTTCCAATGAAATGGGCTTTGCTTTACAGCTTAGCAAAGTACCAACGCAAGTGAGATAGTGAAGCTTACACTTTAGAGATATTTATCATAATAATGACCCGGTCCTCCCAACATTAATTTTACTGTAATTCATGAACTTGGAGACACAATGAACAGCAACAACCACACAAACACTTCTGGAGAGACATAATGGTATGTTCCATAAGATTCAATTAACATCCTTGGAATCTTTTCACAGCAGGTCTTTGTATATGATTATATCCCAGCTGATCAATTCACTATTTGCTTTAAAGAGGTAACCATTGGGATTTGATGTGGTTAAACATCGGAATGCAAAGTATTGTACATATTCTTACAAAAGGTCCACTTTACTGACGGTCAAACCACTCTCACTGCCCCAAACAGACAACTAAAACAAAGTCAATGTGCGACTGGACAATTTGGAGTGCAACATCTTGCAGGGTTCCGAAAAAAGCTAAGGCCTTGTGCTCCCATCAACCCTCCACTACAGAGAGCAGCAGTGTCTAGTGGGGGCATGTTGAACCAGCACGTTGACTTCTCTTTAACCTGCGTATGAACCCATGGACTGTACGCGTGTGGGGGTATTGCCTGACAGTTCCCTTTTTTTCCCAGAAGGCTTGCCTGCAGTGTTGGACTTGATTGCATTTGCAGGCCTTTGGTCACCGTGCCAATCACTGCTACTCACTGACTTGTGAAGCTAATGAGGACTTCAGAAACGGCTGTGATGGCCTGTCAAATATCATCTGCAGATTAATCGGAGCAGTGCAACCAGGGGGCGATTCCTTCATGTCAGTGGTCGTTCCCAAGGGAGTTGTGGAAACTGTGCTTGGTCCTCCCATGGTGTGACTGATTGATCTACATGAAATTGCAAGGGGCCAAATGTACCCACAGATAGTGGATGTATCCTCAAGATAATAGAGTTTTTTTTTGTTATTTGATCTTTTTGGCTTGGAACATAAAAGACTTGTGTTCAAAGATGATGTCAAGAAATTCTATAAGACTAATCAAAGGACAAAATCGAATAGAACTTATTTATCGTGTAAATAGTGAATCTTTAAAGATGTTGAAAAAAAAGTATGAACTTCACTTCTTCTGAAACACATACTGCTTGTGAACAGAAGAGGAGCCTTATTCACTTTCCGGCGGGAACCAAGATGACTCGGAGAAGAGGTTCCTACTGTACCGCTCTTGTTGTTTCAATGATAACTATTTTTATATCTGCTCCCGACACTATTGTACCATTAAACACTAATTATGTTACTGAGGCTATTTCTCAAATCCAATCATTTTACGAAGAAGGGAATTTCGGGAGCCCTCTTATTATGACATACCGCAAGCGTCAAACCTCACGGCGATCCACATTATCTGTTCTGACTTCAGACATGTTTCCTCTTGCAGGAGGTGTCCTCACAATGTGTTGTTAGGTACATCCCAATCCAACCCTCTTGTTTTAGAATTACAACGGTATCTGCCATTTCACGGCAAGTGTGCTTTTCTTTACACCAAGAGTTTAACTTGGGAAGGATTGTTTCTTTTTGATGTGCCATAATTTTGTTTAATGTTTTACCAAAAACCAGCCCCAAAACAAGAAGTGAACGAAAACTTTTCACGTCTGAGAAGGGTTCAGTCCCCTTTGTGTACAGGACATTGCATAACAAAAGCAGTTGATTCGCTCAGTACGGTTGCTTAATAGTGCTGGTGGAGTTTACTTTGTAATAGCAGGTGTGCCAATGTCTTTATAATGGGAGCTCTCTCGATTCTATCCATGTATTGTCTTGCCTTGCTCTATATCGCCCCTGCTAACTCCTTGGCCTGAATTTCATGTCTGCCTCCGGGTGACTCGGGTGAACCTGTTTAATGATGTTCTATTTCTGTCCGCATGCTGATATTTTGGGAAACTATGCCCGGTTAGGGAAGAGCGCTGAACCAGAGACAAACAGTATGGGAGATATTTCCTGTCTGGAATGCCCTAGAACCAGCAGCACGTGTCACGGAGGACTTCACTGTTTGCTGACCCATTCCTGCCCCTTTCTCGCCTAAATTAGAATTCCCTGGTACAATAAAAGCTGGAAAAAGAGGCCTGAGTCTGGCCTTCACTCCCGGGACAGCCTTCCCTTTTTTTTTTTTATTGGTCTCCTGCTAAATCCCAGTGCCCCATATGTAGTAGTTACTTCAGCAGTGATAATGGTTCAATTCAGTCTAAACACGATGATCAAAGCTACCTTCATGTGTAATTAGGAGAGGCTATTAAAACCTTTTTCTATTCACAATTAAATCAACTACTAATAAGCAATTGATTAATCATGACTTCCGCCCAGATAAAATCGTATATGTTCAGCGGAATGTTCCAATCCGGCTGCCAGTAATTATTTTGTCTTTTGTCCATTTTTTTTTTCGCCATCAGAGAGCTGGAAGCACAGGCGCTGCATGCTAATGATGCATGTTTGAGCTGAACCCCAGGACTGTCTGCGCTAGCCCCACCAACAGGCTTTATTTTCTCCTCTGCCTTGTTTGTTTATGGTTTGGTACACCCCGAGATCCACCCCCCCCCATCCCCCCATCCTCCAGTCTTTGAGTTTGGTCCCCATAGGGAACATTTGTCTTTTTTACCCATCTCTTTTCTTTTTGCTTCTGGGGAGTTGAATACAGTTTGAAAGGCTTTGCAGAGAAAAAAGTTCCATATTTCACAGTTAATACGCAGTGGACAAGCTAAATGCAACTCTCCAAGGAAAAAAGAGGGAGGGAGCAAGAGATGTTGTGCAATTTAGAGTAGCAGAGGGACAAATGCAAAGTGCAAGGACATATTACATTAGAATGAAGGCCCTGTGACGTTTCTGAATGTCCCAGTCAGCATTATTTCCAACAGAAGACGTGACACAAGCTGCTTTAGCCAATCTTGGATACCAGTGTCATACACATAAGTATACATATGCCACACGGACAGAATAAGAACCCAAAATCAAATCAACTCCAATTGTCTAAGCTGTACGCAGATTATTTGCTTTGATATATACGCAAATCCAATAGGTAAATCCCATTGCTTTTTGTCAAGGGACCTCTTGCGATGCTATGGTATGGCCTACAAAAAAACGTCATCACTGCACCTCTCTATTTTGTTTTAAACTGCAGAAAAAACTAACATTTATACACATACACGAACAAAATAACCATGAAAAAGGGCAACAAACGCCTTGATACGCCATTTCAGAACACCCAAGGCCATCTGCAACGCTTCAGTAGGTTCTAATCCATCACCTCATAAATAGATTTGAAAAATTAATTCCATGCCAGACGTGGAGTTGCAGCTTTTCTTCATTTTAACATACATCTGTGTCTTACCCACAGGCGGCATCGGGGCATACCCATACAACTCACAGTCATGACTCCACACAGTCAGTATGTAAACACGCAGATAGGGGGGCTAAGCAGGGAAAAATGAAAAAAAGTAAGCTTATTCTCCCATCTGCCACTTCTAGACTCCTAATTTAAGTTTCTGTGTGCCGTTGGTGTGTGTGCAGACTGCAAAGTGGTAAGAATTAATAACTTTCTCATGCTGAAAGGTAGAAAACAGAGACTCCATGCATTGCTAGTTAGTTAGCTACCCCGCATGTACCCAAATGGCCTGCGAGTGTGTGTGTGTGTGTGTGTGTGTGTGTGTGTGTGTGTGTGTGTGTGTGTGTGTGTGTGTGTGTGTGTGTGTGTGTGTGTGTGTGTGTGTGTGTGTGTGTGTGTGTTGTGTGTGTGTACGTATCTAAAGCGCACCTTGTCCTCTACTCTCTGATACCAACGCCCCCATTACTGATGTTCAGGCCAACACAATCCTCATTGATTGTTAGTGTTCCACGCTGTTTCCCATTAGCAGGAAGTCTTAACCTGTGCCCAATTGTCCTGACTCTGTTTTCTGCAAGTTGCTCGTGGTCAAGAGGGACCCCACGAAAGTTGAGCGATGATCATTAACCTCTGTCAGGGATACACACTTTTCCCGTGTTGTCTGACCAAGGC
>NW_011368143.1:141045-187453 GCF_000735185.1 Notothenia coriiceps | reverse complement strand
TGTTTGACCTACTTAACTTCATAAAAACCATTCCTCCTAATTTCGCATTATTCCATCGTGATAACCTCACTGAAACTACAATAACCCTGAGTCCTAATTAAATAACCTAAGGGGCGACATACTTGTTGATTTCCTGCGCGTCACCTTTTGTTTCCCTATTGAAAAATTTTGTGTACGAGTTTCATTCGGGCCTAAAACGGCTAACACAAATACACCTAAGTTTTCAGGCATTTATTAGATGTTTTTACCTCCTCTGACAGACTATCTCGTTGACACTGTTTATTAGTTTGGACTTTGGCCGGTACCTGGTTACTGATACGAAAATTTTGAAAATTTTTACGCGAATTTAGGTCTGTTCGTCCAAACCTGTGAAATACCCCGGTCTTGCTTTGTAAGTTCAATAATAATTTCCGTATTTTCTGTCTTTACATATTAAAAAGAAATTATCTTTACAAAGAAGAACGGGGTATTTCACAGGTTTGGACCGAACAGACCTATTCGCGTAAAAATTTGTATGCAGTAACAGGTAAGGCCCAAAGTCAACCTAATAAACAGTGTCAACGAGGCTAGTCTAGTCAGAGGAGGGTAAAACATTGAATAAATGCTGAAACTTAGTGTTTATTTGTGTAGCCGTTTTTTTAGGCCGAATGAAACTCTTACACAAAATGTTTTCAAATTAGAGGAAACAAAGGTGAACGCGGCAGGAATTCAAGAGGTATGTCGCCCTTAGGTTTATTTAATTAGGACTCGGTTATTGGTAGTTTCATGAGGTTATCACCGAGGAATTTTAATTGCGAAAGTAGGAGGAAATGGTTTTATGAAGTTGTAAGTAGTCAAACTACTGTCATCAAACTCGTAAAAACTCTGAAAAGTTGAATTAATGGCGACACGCGGGGGGGTGGGACACACCACACACCACACCCCCCCCCCCCCCCGTTGAAGGTTCGTCCTCAGTAACCCCCCCGGAACCCTTTTTTCCAACCCTTGGAGACACAGACATATGAGTTCTGAAGAACGTTGAATAAAGTGACATTTAGTCAAGGGAATAAGCCTTTTCATTGTCAATAATCTAATTATGTAATGGGAGTTGGTTATATTGCATTATTATTTACAATCAAAATCCTGTTTACTCGATCCCGTCCGATCCGGTAAAACTAAGGCTATTGTACATTATATTAAATCGACTACGAAAGGTAGTTTTCACTGACACGTTAGTTGGGTTCCCTGTGTCTAATAAAAAAAATTGCTTGTGTAAACGTATCCTTATCAGTTTACACTGGTAGGCGTGTAAAAAAACGTGTTACGTAAACGTGTGCGGGTTGGAGTGTTTGTGAATTCGAGGTAAAGTGAGAGGAAACCAATTTGAGACCAAGCTTTTCCCATACCGTACAGGACACCCTTGTTGTTTGTTTCGATAGATATCTCGACTACAAGTATTGATTTCTTATAAAGATAAAGTTAACCTTTTTACCCACTAATGGTTTTTGAGTCGTGCATTAGAAAAATTACATCGGGATGGACCCAATTAAAGCATGTTAACACGTATAACAAGTAATTTGACTTGTTCTCTTTCCTGTTCCGACGTACATTTTCTACTCCTTTTCTCTTTACCTTTCTACAATCCTCTTGTTGGTACACTGTCGACTGTCACGTACTTACCGTGTAACGACATCCGAACCTGTCTGACGACAAATTTTCACGTGATCCGACTCGATTAAACGGCAATTTTTTAAGACAGTCAAAACCTAGGGTGGACCTGGTGGGGATAAGACCAACACACTGAGTATACAATTGTATTTACGAGACTTTAGGACGTCACGCGGACGGATATTGAGGAGTCCACCATTTTCTCATCAAAGAACCAAAACCTTGACTCTCAAGTAAGAAACTGTTGTTAGGTAAGTAAGGTCAAAAGTGTGTATATTTATGTAAAATTAGTATTTCAATTCTCGGAAAAAGGATTTACAATAACCCCCCCTTTCGTCCCTTATGTAATGCAAATACAAAAGTGTATTTGAACCACACCCGCACGTTTCACCTCACAATAAAGGTATCGGGTCATCATTTTTTTTAACAAAACCAGACAGACAGTCGTTCTTCAACCACCGTTAATCGGTCACGGTCTTGGGAAAGTGAAAAATGTTCCTAAAGTTATTGTGGCCGACCATGTTGTGATTTAATAACAGTGAAGGTTCAATTCTAATATCTAATAAACGTACATGACATAGGCGAAATTTGTATACCAATGAGCTAGTAGTATAAAGATTGTTCTATGTTACTCCTCGGACTTTGTTAATAAAGTTTACCATTTATACTGGTCACTAATTGGTTACGTTTACTTACTCTTAAACGTTAGGTGTTTAAGTTATTCCATACTACTATTTTTTTTGTGTTCTATAATGTTAACATCTTCGACCTTATTCTATTAAACTTATTCTTATGGTTAATAATTTTTACCTAATTATTATGTACTTTTATAAAAGGTTAATAAAATTTCAAACGGTTTGTTATTTATGTAGAAACGTCGAGGTTATTTTCACTAACAAACGAAAACATCATTACTGGGTCAACAAAGGATTTACACATTTTACACAAACACCAATCATACTTCAACGTAATGGGTGACAAATATACGTACACACATATGTCATCCACGTACGTTCCAAGACAATTTACTTTTCGCGTTAGACACACACATGTACCGTGTGTTTCTCTCACCCACCCTCCTAACACTTCCCCATCGGCTAACCCCACGACACCTAGTTAAAGCGATTTCCCTTAAAATTTGTCAACGAGGTAATGTTATCGTTAGTGGTTTTCGTGGACCACTTTTAAATAGGTCCCTAAACGCCTAAGTCGCGTTCAAAATTAATGGTAAACCGATTTGTCCGTAGAAGTGTTCCAAAAGATACCACGGGTAGGGGGGACGTAGTCGTAACGACCAAACAGAGTCGATAGGGTGCTGGTACAAGACGAGACATAACACCACGCGAAATGTTTCATATTCTCGTACCGTTAGTTTGTGTCCAACAAATTTCTCCGGGATGTAAATAAATCGAAAAAACCTCAAAAGGTAAAGGACATCACAAATGTGACGGCTTACGGAAATAAACTTGAAGAAACAAACCAAGGCATTATATTTATGTAGTGATGACATTACATGTGAGTGAGAAGATAACTAATCACGGTTATGTAACATGCACTATACGTTTCCCACCCTCTAAGACTGTGAGAGACGCTCGCAACTTTTTGTTTTTTTTTGTTGTTCTGTAGCATTTTTGAGACTTTTCAACATTAATTACCGCTGTTGCGCCCCCCCACCCTTGTGTGTGTGTGGGGGGGGGAAACTTCCAACAGGAGTCATTTGGGGGGGCTCTTGGGAAAAAAGGTTGGGAACCTCTGTGTCTGTAACTCAAGACTTCTTGCAACTATTTCACTGTAAATCAGTTCCCTTATTCGGAAAGTAACAGTAATTAGATTATACATTACCTCAACCAATATACGTAATAATAAATGTTATGTTTTAGGACAAATGAGCTAGGCAGGCTAGGCCATTTTGATTCCGATAACATGTAATATAATTTAGCTGATGCTTTCATCAAAAGTGACTGTGCAATCAACCACAAGGACACAGATTATTTTTTTTAACGAACACATTTGCATAGGATAGTCAAAATGTGACCATCCGCACATTTTTTTGCATCAATGCATTTGCACACGCCCAACCTCACAAACACTTAAGCTCCATTTCACTCTCCTTTGGTTAAACTCTGGTCGCAAAAGGGTATGGACATGTCTGTGGAACAACAAACAAAGCTATCTATAGAGCTGATGTTCATAACTAAAGAATATTTCTAGTTTCAATTGGAAAAATGGGTGATTACCAAAAACTCAGCACGTAATCTTTTTAATGTAGGCCTACCTGGTTAATTTCGTACAATGTGCATATTGTTCATTAAAACTGAACAAGAGAAAGGACAAGGCTGCATGTAAAGATGAGGAAAAGAGAAATGAAAGATGTTAGGAGAACAACCATGTGACAGCCTGACAGTGCATGAAGGCACATTGCTGTAGGCTTGGACAGACTGCTGTTTAAAGTGCACTAGGCTGAGCTATTTTGCCGTTAAAAAATTCTGTCAGTTTTGGATCCCACCTGCACCACCCCCTATTCTGGTTGTGTGAACTCATATGTTAACATAAATGCTCTGAAATCCTGCAGTGCGCCTGCCTATAACTCCTCAGGTGGTAAAAGAGTAGTTTCATGGTTTTGGAACTGAGAGTTCATTCTTTGACAACAATCCATTCATTCCAGTTTTCACACATATAAATACATTTTAATCATAAAGTTAAGGAGCCTTTTCCTAAATGTATTGGGGGGGAAAGCAGGGAATACATTACGTTTATGTTTTCACATAAACTTGGTGTGGGCGTGCAAAGTGAGTGTTATTTCCATAGCCCAGTAGTAAAAAAAATTGTTTTGGTCTGTCTGTCAGCAGAAGTTGGTGGCATTAGCCAGTGCAGAACCCTTTCCTTTTTACAAAGGATTTCAATAACACGGCTGGTACACACTAAATATTGTTCACTTCCGTTAAGATTATGAGATTATTTGCATGTACTGTATTCGCTTTAAACATATGGTTACTCAATCATCATATTTCTCAACAAGATACAATGAGGAGCCTGAAACAATTATTTCAAATGGTAAATATGGACCAGTGTTAACCAATGCCAATGATGACATTTGCATCCACAAATCAATAAGGTATGATGATAAAAAAAAAACACAAGATATTACAATTGTAGAAGCTGGAATAAGATAATTTGAATAGAATACCATTATTAAAAAATGGATTAATAGATAATGAAAATATTTTCCAATTAATTTTATAGTTGCCAACAAATAAATACATCTTTGCAGCTCCAATAAAAGTGATTGTTTGCTTTTGTAGTAATGACCAGTTGTTTCCTAAATGTGTAAATGTGTTTGTGTGTTAGTATGAAGTGCCATTACCCACTGTTTAGATGCATGTGTGTATACAGTAGGTGCATGCAAGGTTTCTGTTAATGGAAAGCGCAATCTGTGTGTGTAACATGGCACACAAAGAGAGTGGGTGGGAGGATTGTGAAGGGGTAGCCGATTGGGTGCTGTGATAATTTCGCTAAAGGGAATTTTAAAACAGTTGCTCCATTACAATAGCAATCACCAAAAGCCACCTGGTGAAATATTTATCAGGGATTTGCGGATTCAGGCAGTTTTAATTACCATTTGCTAAACAGGCATCTCACAAGGTTTTCTATGGTGCCATCCCTCCTGTCACTCAGATTGTGTTTGTCTCAGCTCTCCACGACATGTTCTGCTCTGTATTTGGTGCGCTTTACAAGTATAAGAACATGGCAATCAAACACAGGTTGTTTAAAGAGGCCCTACATTTATTTAGCTTTTTGGGGTTTTCCATTTCCTGTAGTGTTACACTGCCTGAAATGCCTTAGTTTGACTTCTTTGTTTGGTTCCGTAATATAAATACATCACTACTGTATGTACACTCACTCTTCTATTGATTAGTTGCCCAATACATTGTACGTGATATGCAAAGGGGTGGGAGATGTCTGACACATCTCTGAGCAGTTGAAAAACAAAAAAAACAACAGAGCTGGTCAGCTAACCAATCAGAGAGGACTGGGCTCTGGTTTCAGACAGAGGGTGAAAAGAAGTGTTGCCTCACCGGCATTATGGCACCTTTTTCAACATTAAAGCATGTAAAGAAGCAAAAAATCCCAATATGAACCTTAACATTAGAATGATTCTCCCGCGTTAATGTTTTTTGTTCCCATAGGTGTGCCTTCTTAGCCTAAAAAGATGTCTTTACTGCTGTATATTTCCATCAGGTTATGTTGTTCTCCAGACTCTTTTTTGAAACTGTCTATAAATGGGCAACAGGACTTCTATGTTCTATTTGTATTCTGAGTGATATCCACCAATCCCCTACACTAATTGGTCTACTGGCGATTTGGCCTCTAGGATTTTAGATGAGGGATTTATATCTTGAGCATCTGAAAGCATCAGGTGTCTAATGATACCTTGATTCAGATAAATAAGAAGTGGCACAAAGACTTCAAGAGTAGCAGCAAGGTTGGGATCTCATGTGACATCACATTTGTAGAATCACAGTGTAAAGAGATATCATTACAATATAGAGCCAAGGACTAAAAACATGCAGACTACTAGAAAGGAAGGGGGATTCACAATATACAACCACTAGATAACAACATTAACAAATCAGAGCATATGCTGTGGATCAAGTAATGACATCAAACCCAAAGCAATGACAAAGTGGAGATGGAAAATATGTATGGTCCGCAATAAAGTGTTTACAATTCTATTCTAATAAGATTATGCAATGAAGAAAACCATTTGTAGATAAATGGTCTTGGCTGGGAAATTACATGTCTTGCATCAAAGTGAATGAAGAGAGATGAATCAGGTACCAGATTGCCTTCCTTGTCAAACAATGGTAACATGATCAAAGAGGTTATTTACCATAAATTCTCTGACTTCCACATGACTACATTTCCTGGCGCTGTATAGTTTAGTTCCATTAGCGCAACTTTTCTCATTACAATTCAGACTTGAGAGGTTTTAGCCTCAAAGGAGCTGTCTGGTCAAGGTTTCTCAGTGAAAGAGGTTCTCCCTTTAGGGATTTGCTCTGCCATGGGTGTATGCAAAACCGTCCCCTTAGAGACTGCCTGTAGCAACCGGGATTTTCCCGCGATTACTTAAGCCCTATGGCTAATTACCTTTCCAGTTGAAAACATACGCCTCCTCATTAATTCAACACTCTGCAATCTATCATAATTACTGCCAAATAAGTTGTTGTTATCGCTTTGATTTAAATTAGTGGCTGTGATTCTGCCTTAAGAGATTTTCCATGCAGGTGCGTGGGAAAAGTAAAGTGAAATAAATGAATAAAAACACACTCAATGCAACCTTTTACAAGTGCATGTTTAATGCATGATTTTACATAAAGCCATACATATTCTACTTTATAAGCTATACTTCTAAATCTGATTTTATTGTGAATGATTTGTAAATTAGTGGACCAGAAAGACCTAGATACATTTAAAAATGTGATTGGCAAAAAACTATAGGTTACTTACGTAACCCCAGTTCTCAGAGTAACATGAAGTGAGATGTCTCACTATGGGATGCGCCTCAACGCGTATGCACCAGAAGCATCAATCTCATTACGCCAATCCTGATTGGCTGGTGATCTTGACGCCAACGTCAGGGAATCCACCAACCCTATAAGTAGCTTGCGCCACGACGCAGGCGTCATTCAANTGTGTGTGTGTGTGTGTGTGTGTGTGTGTACGTATCTAAAGCAGCACCTTGTCCTCTACCTCCTCTGAACCAACGCCACCATTACTGATGTTCAGGCCAACACAATCCTCATTGATTGTTAGTGTTCCACGCTGTTTCACATTAGCAGGAAGTCTTTAACCTGTGACCCACATTGTCCTGACTCTGTTTTTCTGCAATTGCTCATGTCAGAGGGAACACAGAAAGTGAAGGCATGATCATTAACCTCTGTCAGGGATACACACTTTTCCGTTTGTCTGACAAAGCCCCCTTTACGCCCCTAATTGGATTTAATGTGAGCACCGTAGAAAAGGAAGCTTTTTATTTAAATGGCCTGCATTCTAGTCTTGCTGTTGGATTGAGAGTGCAGTGAGAGAGAAAAGCAGAGGGAAACTGATAGAAGTAATATCAGAAATATTCTTCGTTGGCTTGCAGGCTAAAAGCACTTTCCAGATTTTTTTTTTTTAAGCTGCCAAGCTTCCCATACAAACCAGGGGATCCCCGCTCCTTCTCATTCATTTCCTGCAGAGAGCATTGGTTTCTGCAGGGTGTAAATATGCGCTGCATTGTTTTTCTTTTTGGGTTTTCTTTTTTGGTAGTTGGTTTGTTGTTGAGTTTTTTTTTTTTTCTTATTTGGATTATTGTTCTTTTTACTGTATTCAGACTTAACGCATTTTTGTGGAGACCTGGTCCAAGCGCAAAAATACGGCTCCTCTTTGAGTATATTATTGTCAGAAAATGTTTTGTAAAAATTTTGATGATGATATCAGAAATAAACATCTAAAGATGAGAGTTGTGATTTTTTGAGAATATATTGCATCGTAGGTTACTGTACTACAAGGAAACATTACAAAAACCTAGTTATGGGCACTTCTGTGACAAGTCTCAATGTAACCTGTCGATGGTTCCTGTGCCCTGGAAGGAGTGTAAGAAAATAAACAGAGAAATCCTTCATTCTATCATATTTTTGCACCTTGTCCTTATTTGTTTTCGTTCGCATTATTTTGCTTGGCTGATTTAATCTGGTTTGCTACAGAGGTATGAAGCCGACATTTGATTTGCAGTGTGATTTTATTGCAATAAACCGATCAAAAAGGTGGCAAAATAATTATATTATGATGCCAATGTATGATAATGAATGCTTGTCAGGTTTGTCCACAAGTATTTTTGTGCTTTTAAAAGGACTGTCTTCTGAATGGAGTTCATCCGACTTCCCTTAGACATGCTGCTTTTAGGTCAGACCCACTTTCTTTAAGCTTGGCAACCTATCAGAAATTACTTTACCAGTACCAACATCCAGTAAGGGCATGGGAACACGATGTTCATGTCTCAAACTCAAAAAGAGTCCAGCAGTCTGGGGTTTCAAGTGGATAAATTATGTAGGCTTGCAGAAAGTAACCGTTCATAACTCTGTGTGGACCTTTGTGTGTTTGAAAAATATTGTTGACCCTCCACAATTCATGGTATCATGCTGGAAATGTTACACATTCTTCCTCACCACATGGGTTATACTGAAAAAACTACCAGATACAAGCGGTTGAGAAAAAAATGATTCAATAGCATTAGATATTTAATGAAGACGACATTTAATAATAAATGTTGAGCTTGTATCATGAGGTAATTCCAGAAGAAAGAGTAGTTGTTCTCCAGTGAGGATTCCGGCATTGTTTGTATGTCTCGAAAAAAAAAGAAACAGTCCAAAGCAATTAAACAAAATAAACGTTGGTATGCTTATTTACATTTTTTTACATTGGAACATCGAAGGTTACTTTACAAGGTTAGCTGTTGGTGCTAAAGTAGTTGCCGATTTACCCTTAAAAGAATAATGGTAATATTAACTTGTCTCATTGGTTCATTCTGTAGTTGTTTCTGCAGCCTTTGCAAGATTTAACAACTTTTTTTTACAGAGAATCAGGCTCTGGCAGTTTGAGATACAGCTTAGTTTTAAACGTCTAATGGCACAGACAGATCTTATTTCGGGTCATCCTCGCTGTCTTCTCAATTACTTACTATACTTTAAGGTTTCCTCTGCCACAATGCTGCCTGGGAAAATTGCTTTCAGTCACAGTAAGATGGCCAAAAATAAATAAACCCCATTCAGCTGGACTGTAACTGACAAGTTAAAGACATTTAAACACTCATCCAAACATCCAAACACATTCACAGTAATGATTGTAATCTGGACCTTTCACCGACCTTTCACCGACCGAAGGACTGCAATCACAGTGCCCAAAGTGAGAAAGAACAAAATCACACTCAGCGGGCTCCGACAGCCTGTGGTTAGTCTCTCTGGGGTTTCCTCAAAATAGCAACACGGTCCACAGAGAGCATCATAAGAAACAACAAACACACACCGCCATATGAGACACTTGGGATATGTGATCACATTGTCACAATCATAAGGTGTGAGGACATTGTCAAAACCTGTAAAAAAAAAATGAACAAAGCAACATCAGATTACCGAATTGATCCAAATTCACCCCAGAAATAAAACATGAAACATAGACAGAAATTTGATAATAATCTTGACATCACTGCTGGGTGTTGTAATATGCTTATTTTTAGTAAAAGTAGAGACACCACAGTGTAGAAATATTAAAAGTCCTGCATTCAGCATTTGAGCACCAAATAATAATTAGTAAGGTACCAGAAGTAAATGTACTTATTCTGCACATTGGCCCATTTCAGAGTAATATATTTTTCATTATTGAGTTATAATTATTAATGAAATCGATTGTAATTCTACTTTTATGCTGTATTACGCCCTCCCCTTTCCTCCTTAATACTTGCTAAGTTTGATTTCATTTGATTTAAATGTTCTTGTGAATAAAAGTGTTGCGTGTCTCTTGGGGTTTTGCACCTCAAATGCATGTTGTGGGTCACAAACTGATCCCCAAATGTTTTGTCTCCTTATGGCTGTAACGTGCTGCAGCTAGTAAAGGAGGAACTTTCCTCTTGTCTTTGAATTATACATACTCCTGGGAATTTTGTGCATATTCCTCCATCAGTGCACTTGAACCCTTAGTTTAATGGGAAACTCACTAAATCTTTTTTTCTGCCATTTCTCAATAGTAGTTGTGTATGGCATAGTTTGATTGCTGCCAGTTGTTTGAAATCTGGGTTGATTAAAAATAATTGAGTGTATTTGCCATTGACGGTAGTTTGAATTAAATAACAGAATGTCCTTTGTAGCACTAGTGACAATCTTTTATGACCAATCCGTGATCTGCAGTGTTTTAAGGTAACTTTCTAGTATTGGCTTAGCTTTTACTTCAGATGTGGACGTACAAAAGAAAATACCCAATGCCAAATATTGCCTCTAGTAGGAATAACAAATGGAGCCAAATCGAGTCGGTTACAGCCATTCCGTCGAGTCAAAGTGGTCAATTGGCTTAACATTTTATAACAACATCGATAAAGTTCCTGATACTTGGCCTCTCGTGAAAATGTAGGGCACAGTTCTTCCCAATAAACAAGACAGGCACAGGCGAATGTGGAAACCTTAAAAAACAGTGGCCACACAACCTACAAATCAATGTAAGTGTTTATTTTTTAAACTTTAGGAAGAAAGGCCCTCACAGAAACACTCAAGAAGTATACTTGACGAATGCAGTCCACTTGTTCCTAGTATACCACTTGGTGTTCATTTGATAAACTTTCGGGAGACAGTGCTGTCACCCACGCACTCTGGAAGTAAACTTGATGAATGCAGTCGACTGGTTCTGAGTGAACCAAATACCCTCAACAAAGGAGTCTATTGCCAGTGTTGCAGGGACGGGAGATCTGTTTGCTTCAGCCACCTGTCACTTCAGATGCACACATCATGCCATCACTGCCTTGGAGGAACATGACAGGCCCGCTCACAGTCCGGCTCACAGCAGTTTCCAGGACATGAGGTCTTGCTATCTTTTACTTTTCCCCTCCAGTGATCACACACCCTCTGGGGCTCACGTCAACACAATTGTCAAGAAATGACCAGTGCTTATTCATCACACGTTCAAACCTGTAGCCAGGTAACACATTGGTTGTGATCATCTTCGCAACTGCTAATGACATGAGATAATTATATACACACCTCAGTTTAATACTCCATTCTGATTGGTCGATTAGGAAATATAGCAGTCAGCTCTTTTTCGATAGCAGCCTATTACTAAGGACGCTTTGATCAAGCAAGTGTCGTTGTATCAATCCACAGAAAGAAGTCTGCAGGATTTAACGTCAGTAGTGGCCAAAAACACATTCTTGACATCCAACCCTAACCTCAGAAACCAGACCACACCATAGAATCCTCTGTGGATACATTTTTTATATATTTGTGAAGTGCACACTACGAGATTAAGAAAAATGTGCTCAAGAAAGTAAAAGGTTAAAAGAGTCTGAGAGAAATACCAACAGAATCGCCATGAAATAGTTCCTTCTGGTGATTGTTCTACCGTCCAACCATCACTATAAATCCCACACTTTTAGAAAATGATATCATTGGTTAAAAGGAGAACACTCCTAACACCTTTTCCCTAGACAATATGGAAGTGCTTAAACCTGGTCAGTATACCAATAAATCATGAAATGCTCTGAGCAGCATCATATCAAAATAAGCTAAATTCCTATGCTGTGGAAGGGCAGCAGCTTTTTTCTCATCTGAAAGGTTAAAAAGAAGGTCTGACATGGCTGAGGGTTAGCCTCTTTCAGCTGATTACACACAGCCCACCTCATCTCCGTCCGTGTGAAAAAAGCCTGTGGTTGATTGGCCGGATCAGGTGGCCCGGTAAGTGCGCGCCGTCTGATTCTCGGTGACCTTTAAAGCAGCGTGATAGTTTTGTCGGGCTGATAAATTGAGACTGGGAAATTCATATTTGATACACTCTAAGGTTGTCTGTCAATGTTTCTCACAGCTGAAACTCTCTATTTCAGGTTTTCCCTAAACCAGGCAAAGATGTCGGCATCACTGTTGGCCACTGGAAGTAATGGAGCCTCCTAGGGCATTTGAACATGTCGTGTCCTCGCAGAGCCTACACTGGCTCTTAGCTGTATCCTGCCACAGTCTGGAGAAAGCTTCGGTGAGTTTTGTCCATTATTGTTGCCCTCTATAGAAAGCCAAAGCGAGCCCTTCTCCCTTTCCCCGCTGGCAATTTTTTCTTTCACGTACTGTACCGTGTCTTCCACTTGACCTGAAATGAGCAGTCAACATTTAAAAATAGAGTTTACATGTGGCTATATTTGCTCTCTTTGGTTTATGCATTCATGCAGGTCTTTTCCTTCCAGCGTTTCAAAATAAATGCATTTCCTTTTGAGACATTTTAGGGTTAGGGTTAGCATGGTTCCCTGCTTTGTAAAGAAAATGTAATATTGTTGATGAGACCTTTTTTTGAAAAGTAAAACAAATCCTACTGTACGTAACTTGAGTTTCTATTCTAAAACAATACTGAGTAACCATTTTTTTTTTTACCACAAAGCTCAAAAAACATAGAAAAGTTGATTGACACCATTAACAACTATTCTAAACACTAAAAACATAACAGATAAATTAAATGTTTTATGGTAATTTTTACCAAAAGCTCCAAGACATGGAAGCAGTTTGAATTGTGTTGACAATATTTTTTTAATTAAAATTACTGAGCCAACTTTTTAATTTGACAAAGCTGTGTCAAAGAATACAGAGTGCTGTAATCAAGATGACAACTTTTCTTATTATATATTCATGCTCAAATGTGTACATAATCACAGTTTTTACCCAAGTGGGGACTTTAAGTGTTTTAAGATAACATCTTTGTTATACCTTTTAAGGGTGAAGCACAGAGAAGAGGGCAATCGCCAACGGTTAGATGCCAGCAGGGAAGCTTTAAGTGGGGGTTTTCCACCACCGCGAATCACTGTTGAAGGCTTCAGTGGAGGGAGAGTCTTTTGCAGGGCCAATCCTCACTGCAGGGCCTCAGACATAGACAGATTTGAAGATGCTCATTCAAGGTCACCAAGGCTTCTCCACAAAATCTAAAAGCTTTAACCAGACAGATGTTTCCTTCCACCAGAAAGACGCAGGGTGTAATAGAAATCAAAGACATGATTCAACCCCCTGGAAGGAAGGGCTTAAGTTTAATCGGCAGCCTTTCCCCAATGCTATGGTGTCACATAATGACAGGGAGGACAGTTTGGGAGACTTAATAGATGGTGTTGGTATTGCACACATTGTTGCACATGAATGGAATTTGCAAAGGGTGTGCAGATCTCAAGGTCAGCATTGTACTTGAAAGCCTGACTGCAAAGAAATGTCATGATATGGATCACTGTGCAAATAGTGACTGGTGCTTGAAAAGTGTCCGCTCTTAAATAATAAATGATGGAGTCACAACATCGGCTGAACACATCGGACATGCTTGGACAATAGAACCTGTAATATTGGCAAAATTGTGTCTGTATGAAGGGATGGGGGATGGTTTCTTAACCAAAACTGGGTCCAAAATGCATTGATCCGAAAACCAGTCAGTATCTGGTGTGACCACCATTTGCAGTGCAACACATGTCCTTTGCATAGAGTTGATCAGGTTGTTGATTGTGGCCTGTGGAATGTTGGTCCACTCCTCTTCAATGGCTGTGAGAAGTTGCTGGATATTGGCAGGAACTGGAACACGCTGTCGTATACGCCGATCCAGAGCATCCCAAACATGCTCAATGGGTGACATGTTAGGGTTAGGGTTAGGTTAGGGTTAGGGTTAGGGTTAAAACTGACTGGTTTTCGGACCCCCCCAGACCCCCCCAATAAAGCAAAACTGCACGTTTCAGAGTGGCCTTTTATTGTGACCAGCCTAAGGCACACCTGTGCAATAATCATGCTGTCTAATCAGCATCTTGATATGCCACACCTGTGAGGTGGGATGGATTATCTCAGCAAAGGAGAAGTGCTCACTATTACAGATTTTTTCAGATTTGTGAACAATATTTGAGAGAAATGGTTATTTTGTGTATATAGAAAATGTTTTAGATCTTTGAGTTCATCTCATGGAAAATGGGAGCAAAAACAAAAGTGTTGCATTTATATTTTTGTTCAGTGTATAATTGCATTTCTAGGAGTTTTCGACTAATTTCGCAGAAATGTTCAGCACTTTGTATTCTCCTAGCCAATGGAATACTTCCTTCAAAGAAAAATAAAGCGTTTTTATTAATTCTTTAATCAAGCCTTTAAACAGCATGGCTGAATAATACATCTTCATCCAACTTTGCCATTTTATACTAAACACAAATGACAACCAAAACTCTGCATGATGTCTACTGAGCTCAAAAAAAAGACGAGGTTTCGGTATAAGACTGTTTTGTTGCAGTATGTCATTTATAATAATATTACAGATAGCCTAAACAACAATCTTTGTTACTTTAATGTGGTTTAAAGACAGATCGTTTCTGTGTTGGCAAGATAATTGAGATACACAACTGCTTCAATTCACTCGCTTGAGCAACTTGGACATTTCGCCTGAGGTTTTAATGTCTCATGGGGTTTTAACGTGTCTTGCTTTCTTTTTTCTTTTTTTCTGCAAACCGTCTTTAAATCCCTAGTGTATCTGAGACTGCCAAGGCACACANCTGCTTCAATTCACTCGCTTGAGCAACTTGGACATTTCGCCTGAGGTTTTAATGTCTCATGGGGTTTTAACGTGTCTTGCTTTCTTTTTTCTTTTTTTCTGCAAACCGTCTTTAAATCCCTAGTGTATAGGTTCCATTCTGTCCCACGGGATGCAATCACTTCACAGAACTGGACTTGTCTGTCTTGTCTTCAATCACTGTTGTCTAAATTGGTGCTTCTTCTTGTTGCAGAGCCTCCCAAGGTAGAATAAACACAAACAACTCTTGCATCATTTGAAAATCTTCAGAGGGAAGGCAGCACTAGGTTGGGCCTTAAGGGTTGAAATGGACACATGGGGAAGCTGGGCAGTTCAGAGAATCGTGACACTTCTATACGGTGTATTGAAGATAAAACAAGAACATTGTTAGTGATTCTATACTAAAGATCCATATCAGCAGGGATTGTTTTATTTGTAACAGAAAATGTGTCATTAGAGTGTTGGGCACATTAGTATTAGAGCAGGGGTGTCCAAACCTTTTCCACTGAGGGCCACATACAGAAAAACATACAAAGGGCTGGGCCCCTCAGTCGACGTGAGATATATTTCCTCTTAAGTTAAGTTATAAGTTATCAAAATCAATTAAATGTATGTCAATTATTCTTTATACTTGAATGTGCTTTAAGAAAGAAAAAACGCTTTCCATAGAGTTTTATTTATTTATTGTGCAGCTCCTTCCTTAAAACAGAGGCCTCAGATTGCTTATAATATGGGGGAATATAAAAGGGTATATTTCAAGCTATTTCTGCATATATGTTTTTTTTTATCATTTAAAATCTGTTAGACAAAGTTCTCAACTTTAATTGACTGAATTGATTTGAAAAGTGGGCTTATTAACACATGAATACTGTGTAATATATGTTTACATACTGTATATGTTTCAGAAGTGTGGGCCATATTATACTTTTAGAATTTGCTGAGGGCCGATTCAAAATGGACCACGGGCCACATTTAGCCCCCGGGCCGCAGTTTGGACACCCCTGTATTAGAGGATTGGTTGATGTATTTTACTATAATATAATAAGCTGTTTTCTACTTTTTTTTCAGAAACTACCAACAAAATTGATGTAATTTTACATGTCGTACCACACAGCCAATCCCCTCATGTCATTATATCGTGAGATACCATGTCCATTTTGTACCATTTTCTTGATAAATTCATAAAAACACCACTTTAGTCCCTCACACATAATCTGTCAACTTTGTTATCTTTCAATACATCTAAAAAAACACAAGACGTACATTGTTATAAAAATACAACCAAAGATATTTGGAAAGAATTACTACATTGTGAGAATAACATTAAAATACTTTTGTGGCTAAGGGTGGAGCTGTGTCAAGTCTGATAAATTGCCTCAAGTGATGTCATTTGAGTCAGCGCTACAAGTTTGGAAACAAAGTAGCTTGAAGCTACATAAGCTAATGAGAACATGCCTGAATCTCCAACTGAACTGTTAACAGATGTGTTGCATTGTGTGTAGTGTAGCCTCAGGTTAATTCAAAGAAGAATACAAAATGGAATAAAAAAGGCATTGATGACACGGTCCACACTCAGTCTACTCTAGAATATTAAAAGTACATACAAGAAAAGGAGAAGATTAACTTTTCATTTATCCAATTTGTTCAGCACCTTCATCCATCCAGCTTCAATTTACATTATTAACTAAACATCTGAGGAGATGGAAATAGTGAATCCAATTGGTACTTCTGGCAAAAATAATTAAATTCTCAGGGAAATAATGTTTCTAGCTATATGCCTAATCTTTCAAGAGTTCAGTGTGTACAGACAGACTGTGCTGGTTAAAGGTACAGGAAGAGGACAGGCAGCATGGCGGAGAAGAAGAAAGCAATGAGAGTATGGCATGTCAATTGGTTGCATGCCCAGAATATTATTAGCTGTGCGGGTGTTGTTGTTGTATATCTCTTGTCTTCTGAAAAGCACTTTGAATTCAATATATAAAAAATGTGCCTTAAGGGTGCTTCACTCGCATTACAAATAATAAAATGATAAAGGTTAAAGACACAGGAGAGGAGAGGAATGAACATAATCAAAATTTGATTTACTTAGATGTGGCTTTTTGATAATGGTATGACCTAAGTATCAAACACAATTCTCCAAGACCTCAAGAGAGGGTTGAATATTTGAAAGCTACAACTCAGAGTTCAGTGGAGATCTCACATTGGGAATATAATGAGAGACCTCTGGTGCTTGTATTCAGATCTGATTTTTGTATATTTTTAATAGCCTTTTTCTGCAATATGTGCTTTTCCCTGAACTACATTGTACTATGATGATCCTGGGCACCCCAATGGGTCTTTCAAGTTTTGTAAAGGGCTTTGATGACTGTCACAGTCTGTCTCAAAAAACAAATCCTTTATTCCCCATGCTCATTATTTGCCATTTGCCAGATCCCCTCAGTCTTTCTTTCCTTCAAAATCCTTCTGTTCCCTTCTTACCTCATCTGTTCTGTAATAGCCATACCTTCCCCTCCTAACTTCATACCACCTTACCAGTTGCCTCAAGCATTATATTTCTCCTCGACTTGAACTAACCCCCAACTCTGCCTTTAACTTGGACCTTGAAATGCTTACCTGCCTACCTGTAAGCCTCATTCAACTCTGAATTCAAAAGAAGTAATTGAACTGCACCAGTTATATCGCTTTCATCTACATTTGGGTCTTTCTTCTCTGTATCCATTGCATTTAGCCTGGCCTTTAATGGGCCTGAAAGTGTGTTGAGACTGAGAGTTGAACTATTATCGTTAACAAACTGTAAAAGCCATACTGAAAGATAAGGTGGCTTCCAATCCTCAGTGAAATGAAATTGTGACGCATATATTGTGTCACAATATGACTTCTTCTTTGTACTTCAGATCTTTCCTGCCAGAGGTTCTAAGGGAAACATTTTAAAGGAACGTCTTACCAATCGCTTAGAGATGTGTTAAGAATGTCCCGCCCCTCTGCATATCACATACCATGTGTTGGGACAGTCAAAAGAAGCATGAGTCTTACATAGTGAGGGTACTTTGTCACGGGAGTAAACAAAGGATTCCAAACCAAAAACGAAAACTCATGTACTGACTATTTTGTCTTTATAGCCTGGTTGTGGTTTTACACAATCTCTGACAAAGAATTCAAAAATAACTTTCAAGCTTATATTTTCCAATTATAGTTTTTTTTAAATAGTATTGTTGGTGACCATTGTTGTGCATGAATGTACTTGAAGAGGGCGTATATTGAACGCACTCAATCTCACGCTTCCTTCAACAATGCCCATTAAGTATGTAGGCCAATATAAAAAGGGAACATCCCAACAGTAAGAACACAATGAGAATCCAAGACATAACATGTGCAAGTTAAAGTGTAGAGATAAAGTAAAAACATGAATAAAATGTAAGTACTATAACTCAAATAAATAATAAATAATTTAGACTTAGTGCTAAATTAAATGGAAAAAAAAACCTTGGCTTTTTGCCAAAAGAATTAGGGAAATGCTAACGTCCAGGTTGCCTAACAGAAATGCTTAATTCAAGTCGCATTTTGTAAAAAAAGAAGAGGAAAATAATAGCCATGTGCAATGTAATGTGTATCTTTAGAATTCTAATCTTATATTCATCTTTTTTAACAATAATAGTTAGAGTTTGGACTCCTGTTCTTCAGATTACAGACTTTCATAGGGTTGCATAGCAGTTCTGCTGCTGCATGATGTTACTATGATTTCAACTAAAAACTACGACCTTCATTCGCCTTCCCCGAACTACATGCAGCTTGCCCAACAAATCCTCAAATTCAAGAGAGAAAATACATTGTGTGTCCACGCCCTCTGTCACAAATCTCTTATTTCACTATTTGACCATTTGTTTTGTACTTACTTGCACCATTTTTTCTGTTTTTCTCATTTATTGTGTTGCACTGTTGGAGGAGCCTGTGAC
This sequence comes from Notothenia coriiceps, assembly GCF_000735185.1. NCBI lineage: Eukaryota > Metazoa > Chordata > Actinopteri > Perciformes > Nototheniidae > Notothenia > Notothenia coriiceps. The sequence goes on along the minus strand of NW_011368143.1, from coordinate 168,554 downwards.
CTAAGATTTTCATTGACATAACTACACTGCAGCTATGTAATTATGACTAATACAATAATTGAACTCAAACCTTGTACCTTGAGAAAGAAATAAGTAAGCTTTTGAGGTTAGGGGACATTGTTTAGGATTAAGGTGACGGATACCGTATGTATGAAGTTAGGGTTTGAATAATCCACACGTGTTATAACGGGGAGCTTGCTGTAACAACTATTGTTATCCTTCTTGGGAGGACAGTCTTATTCTGATACCATTAGAATTACCCATAACCCTTAGGGTGTATCCACAAAAGCTGCTCCATTCTCTTGTGTTTGCTGCATCATGATGCCAGAATAATTACCAAAACTCCACTCATCTACATAAACACAACCTGAGCTGTGGCTCTTTGCCCTCCCACGTACAAGCGGAATCATTTTACAGCCACAAAATTAACAAAAATAAGTACAATACAGTGCTGTTGCGACAGAAAAACAAATGCTGTTACAGGAGCCAAGCATATTTATTTGTTGATAGTGTTCTCCGTCCTGGAGGAATAATATTTGCAGCAATAATATGAACTGTAGCACTATGTGAGCAATTCAGAAGCACAATGTGATAAATACTGAATATTGAATAGCAGCAAAACCCCCAACGAGACAGGAAATCCTTATTTATGCTCTACTTACTGTATGTTTCATTTCTAGCACAGACACTATCACACAATCGTATTTTCCTCCATGGGGCAATAGACGTGTTGGGTAAAAGCCAAGTAAGAAGATGAATGCATCTCAGACAGCTCCGCAGACCTGAAACACAGAGCTCCAACACTCGGAGCAGCAGTGATAATGAACATGCACAATGCGCAAAAGACTCATTTTCGTCCGTACGTGTAGTCAAATCCTCAGGGTCAATCTAATTTACTCAGAGCTTTTTCATTTCCTCCCCCACTTTTATTCATTTGTTTGTTTCCTCTGTGTTGGAAAACAGGATTAGAAAACAGCGTTTAGCCAGGGTAATACCGGACATCTTGTTCTCTGCCAAAGCCAAGTAGTGCAGTGCAGAGCTGGATAACAGGCCGCTAATTTAACTGAGTTATAGGCTAAATTTGTCAAGGCACTGGGCTCTGCAGGGCAGGGATTGTGCTGGCGGGGGTCTAATAGCCGGATGGCAGGAAGTGGTACAAAGATTCCCTGACCTCCAGACTCTTGCGGAGCTTAGAAAGAGTAGTCGTCTTCACTTGTACTGGGGTTTAATGTATTTAATAATAATAATAATAATAAATGGGATTTATATAGCGCTTTTCTAGACCCAAAGACGCTTTACATTATGAGTAAGGTTGACAAACAAAACAAGAACAAAAACACAAACAAAAACAAAAACAAAAACAAAACAAAAACAGAAAAGCAGTACATGTCTCTAGGCTGGAAGGAAGTGGTGCATTTAAATGCGTCATTAATATATTTTTTTAATCTTACCCTTTGATTGAGGATTTAAAGTATGTGACTATTGTTTGAAGCCATATTGATTTCTCTACTGTTTAAGTCTTAGCAAGAAAATAGATCAGTTTGCATTGGTGTGTAAATCCTTTATGCTTGGCAGCCATTGTGAGGAAGCATTCTCATTGACATGGTTAAGAAGTCAACAATAAAAGTCCAAGTGAAAGCAGTAGAGTGCATCTGATCTCTCCTCCCCGGCTCCAGACAGCAGTCTCTAACCCATTTGTGGTCATCGTCAAGACACAAAAGAATTCAAATCCCCTATCGTCCTGAATCTGTCTTTACCAACAAAGCTCCAGAGTGCTCTTCTATCTTTCTTTCTCCATCAAAAAAAGAAAAAAATGTATGAGCTCAATGTAGGAAATAGATTTTAACTTCAATTGGAAAACACACAGAAGAACTTTGTCTTTGAAAGTTTGTGGCGTGTTATTTTTGGGTAAAGCTCTTGTTTGCATCAAGGCCGTTAACTTCTAAAGAACCGAATCACGCCTCCGGAGAGTAACAAGTAGAAGTCAGCTCTCATCACTTCACCATTTAAGCAGTTGCAAAGCTCAAATTGAACACCGTTATCAAACAGAGAGAAGTCTTTTTTTTTTGGAAAGCCTGACTTGTAAAGAGTTCTGCACCTGTGAAGTCTTTAAAAATGCATGCAAGTTTAGCACTCAAGAAGACAAGGCAAATAATATCTTAATATATCACACTCCCGAGAGATTAAATGGATTAATAAGACTATGTTGTGCTTGTTGTGAACTGAAAATATTGCAAATGTAATACCTTTAACAATGAAAGTGAATGTTTTTTCCTAGAGAGAGCAGATGTTCTCTATACACAGACTTTCTGTGGTATCGTGTTTCGCAACACTTACTGAAGCAGTATCAGCGCTCAATGAGAAACACTTGAACCCAGCAGTACAATAGATCCAAATCCATAACATCCTCTCCTGGATGCCACAGCAGCAATATAAAAACAACCTTTATTGAATTCTCCGCTGGTGGCGTAACCCGCTGTTCCGTAATTCTCTTGATTTTCATTATTGTACAATCCCCCTACTGTCTGTGATTTATTAGTCTGTTTGAAGTTATCCACTCATTAATAATACAATGGTATTATTCTGCTGTGTTGGCCCCACACCAAGCTCCCACTCCATACCATCAAATACATAAGAATCAGCTTATAAATACAACGTAATGCAATAATGATGAACAGATTGGTGCTACAATCCCCGATATGAGGATTATGGTTTCTTAAGAAACGTCATTGTTCATACCAGATATGAACGCTAAAGGGGCAGTCCACCAATTTTACAAATCAAGTTAATTACACAGAGTGCGATTCAGCTGGCATATACTTTCAAAAGTTTAACCTAAGGATATCCCAAGATTCATTACGATCTATTTCTCATTCCAATTAATACAACCGCTATAAGATGCTTTAAGCATTAACCATAATCAACGGACATGAAGAAAGCATGAATATTATTCTCCACGTCCAAACACTGCACAGTTATTACTGGATCTCAACCGTTGGTCAGCTCTTGATTACAGAAATATTTTGATCAGACTGATGTATTATCTGAAATTGCCAAAATAAATATTTAGGCTTGGGGAGTGGTATATTAAAGAGGGCATATTATTCTAATGTTCATAGTTGTATTTTATGCTTCTAGTGTGACATGCTTTATTTTTCTTATACTGCCTGTGCTGCAATACCTCTTTGCACCCTCTGTCTGAAACCACAGGCAAGTCTGCTCTGATTTTGTTATCTTTATTACTTATTTCATTTGTCAACCCCCTCATACTACTTTAACTTTTCGGCTTCTTATTTGTTCATTATTTTTGCAATAAACTAAAATCAACAAGCATATATTATTTGAATTCACTAAATAAAATGTATAACATTAACATTGTGACATCATTATGTAACGCTTGCACTCTTATGAGCTAGTGCTCAGAGCAGACTGGACTCTGGTTTCAGACAGAGGATGAAAAGAGGTGCTGCAGCAGAGGCAGTATGAGAAAAATAAAGAGCTTTTTGGACATTAAAGAATGTACAATTGTCACAGTAAAGTCACAAAATGGGCCTCTTTCAATACAATCAGGAGATATACAGAACATTCATTTAACACAGCATGTAAACATTGATATGCAACTGTTTGAAAACACTTTTATCCAAAATGTTTAAAGTTTAAAAAGGGCAAAAAACAATGAAATCCATAAATATATATTGGCCATAAACCAGGCTAATTCAGTGTGCTCTGATAAATGTACAAAACATATTTGCGTGACTTTTACTCTGTGTTCTTCATTAAGATTCATGTGTTGCGTTGTTGCACTCTCCATGTTGCATGTTTTAATTAGCGCTCTAAAACATCACCAAATGGTGTCATGTACAGTTAATATCCTTCTATTAGCAATAATTATTTATTTTTAAAGGGAATACATGTAAATGGATATGTACAAATATATAAGCAGCAATGGTTGAGCTTAATTATAAAATGTCAAAAACAGCTGCCACTTCCGCTAAAGCTCTAATTATCTGCTAATTATCTATACGATGTGGGAGGAAGGGTCTTTCTAGAAAATCAAGAGGGCTGATATGTGAGAAGCATATTGAGAATGATATTTTGTCTAACTTCATCATAATCATTGCTCCTAAACCCTCTAATGCAGGAAGTACCAGCCCCACAGTGATGGCAGGGGATCATTAGAGACATCTGAGAGGGTGAAATTAGCTCTACACTGAAATAAAGGAGACAACTTGAAGAAGAAACCTCCACCCCACAGAAATGTGACCATTGGTTAATTAAAACATGTTGTATTTGAGAAGATTTTCAAGTTATCTTATGAAGTTTTAATAATAATTATCTAGGATAAATTGATTTACATTTACTTAATAAGCGTGTGCAATTGACTTGGATTTACTAAACACTTGGGAGAACAATAATTTGATTTACTGAATATCTGAGTTATATATTATTTGAATTCACTAAATAAAATATATGACATTAACATTGTGACTAGTCGGGGGCCTAGGGGATTTTTTGGTTCAGATTCTCGCAAATTCGCCAAATTTGGTACAGATGTTGTCCACACCGTACTTAATCATTTTAAGATGGGTGCCAAGATTGGCGCCCCATGGTACTGCCATATTGCGCAATCCAATATGGCTGCCACCCGAAAAAAACGGAAAGTCATAGAATCATAAATAATACCACTTTTTAGGGGGTTTCTGGGTCGTAGAATCTGATTCTGGTGTTATTTTAATGATTTGAGGTCAAGATTACCCCTCAAGGTCAAGTTTACTCATCAAAGTTAGTACATAAAGGTAATATTGGGGTAAAATCCGGTATTTCTGGTGCGCCATGCCAGATGCTACCCCCAAAAAGTTATTTTTTTCCATTATAAGTTGTAGTTGTATATATATCAATGTTTCACAACTCAAAACAGTAGATTGTTTATTATAAACAACAAACTAATACAAGTCCAACTTCAACAACAGTAAACAACAGTAGGGGACAATGTAATCAAAATAGTTACTCCGTAAAACTTGCTANATGATTACCCACTGGTTGGGCTCATTCCTTGCACCCCTCTAGAATAAGCCCAATGGCTCAACCATATTGCATCAGTAACGTGCACTTTGCTTATTATAGAACAAGATCGCGTGTAGACACCTGTATCGAGCCGAAAATGGAGTGTTGTCAGTTTGTGTGGTGTGGAAAAACAGCCCGGTCGTGCATAAAATACCCACACCCAATTACAATTGCATGTTCAATCACACCCTGGAAGTTAATGACAGTTGTTAAAGTTGAAACAGCCTGTGGACAGCCGTTCTATCCTTGGAGCAGCGCCGACACCTCTTACAGAGGACAGGCACATCTAGCGCGAGCACGACCCGTATATTCCGCACGCCGTGTCTCAAGACATATTTTTTTAACATTTTCAACATGATGGAAAACCTTATAGCTCCCGGTAAACACACTGAACGTCACTTGCCCTATACACTCACCCATACTTTATGGACAAGATCGCGCTTGATGCACACAGGAATAAACGCAATCATACTCGGCTCACCTTTACCGACTGCTTTGATCAAAGCAAGTGGAAGCAAACCTGCACTCACAGAGGTAGGTGGAGGTGGAATGGAATGAGCACTTACATGCCTTTGCGAGGGGGGAACTCGGTCTCCACAGACAAGCCCACAGTGGGCAAGTGTCACTTTACTCGTCTTTTTCTCGTTCTTTTGTGTCTCACGCTGCGCCTCCCCTGAAGCTCTCTGGCGCCCCCCAGGGGAGGCGCCCCTCACACTTTGAAAACCGCTAATCTATGACATCATCATAAGACAGCTGTTTTGAGACCACATGGTTGATGCTTATGATGGATAGTCCACTGAGACGTTCTTGTCCCGTAGAAGCTCTCAGGTAAGTTTTGACCAGTTTGAGCTTTGAGAAGCTTCTTTCAGCAGCAGCCACTGTAACAGGAAGAGTGGCAGAGATTCTCAGAGCAACCCACAAATTGGGGTACATTTCTGTCAGCTTCTTCTCATGAAGGAAGGTCAATAGTTCCATGTTTGTCATCTTCTTTGATGGCAAATGTGGACGATTTTGCATTTCTGCAGCAAGTTCCCTGCCATCAATGTCTGGTTGTCCATCATGGGTCAGAGCAGAGCTCAGGGTTTGACAGTGCTTTGGCAGTTCTTCGTTTGATGTGGTGGGAAAGTTGATGAGCACTCCAAACTTGTCATTTACCTTTTCAAGGTGCTGAAATCTCTCATAAAGTGAAGAGAGGGCTGTATCCACAACCACATTAGAAAATGTGATTTCCATTTTTTTTAAGTGCATCATCAATAGGCTCATCTGGAGACTCATAACCAAACTGCCGTTTTGTGGATCTCAACCGCTTTTGTTTGAGAACAGACTCCACGTTCATCTCCTCACACATCTCCTTTGCAGTTGTCTGTGCATCAGAAAATCCAGTCCTTCTGTAGCAGGTGAGGGAATCTCCTGTTTTCTTCAGCAGGTCGAGAGCCACATCTAACTGCATGGAGGGTGACTGCATCAGTTTGCTCACATGCTGGATCTTGTAGAGGATGTCATACCATATGGTTGTGCAAATGATAAAACGGTAAGATCCAATCTCCTCAGCCAAAGACTGGGCTTCAACTCTCACCACAGGGTCTGCAGTTGTTTCCCTCACCTCCAGAAGAGCCTCTCTGATTTGCCCAGCCTGGTACTTTACTGCCTCAACGCTTTTTTATCCTGCTTTCCCATCTGGTCTCTGACCACCATTTCAGGGATGTTTTGACATGTAGGGTGTGTCTATGCGTGGAGGCCGAGAAGAGTTTGTACAACTGTGTTAAATACCCAAAGTAGCCTATAGCATCTGGTGAGCTCTTTGCAGCATCAGCTACCACCAGATTTAAGGTGTGAGCACCACAAGGGACAAAAAAAGCTCTTGGGTTCTGCTGAAGCAACCTAGCCTGAACACCTTTATTCTTACCCTTCATGTTGGCACCGTTATCATACGACTTTCCTCTGCAGTCCTCAAAGGGGATGTTAAGTTCCTCCAGCCTTTTGAGAATGAGCAATGTCAAACTTTCCCCTGTTGACTGCTCTGCCACAAGAAAGCCCAGGAAATGTTCTTTAACCTGTGGTTTGTCTTCTAGCGATACTATCCTGACAATAACAGAGAGTTGTTCTTTATGACTCAGATCAGGAGTACAATCCAAAATGATGGAGAAATACTTACACGTTTTTATCTCTTCCACAACTGTGTCCAGTATTTTAGAGCTGATTGAGTCAATCAGTTCATTTTGAATNTTAGATGGCGAGATTTAGCCAAAATCCAACCATTAAAATACTACAGGCCTCAATCTCACACCTCAACACCTTACCTTAGCCTGACTCTCCTTGCCTTTCTTGAAAGAAAGGCAAGGAGAGTCAGGCTAAGGTAAGGTGTTGAGGTGTGAGATTGAGGCCTGTAGTATTTTAATGGTTGGATTTTGGCTAAATCTCGCCATCTAAAATCTCGCCTAGGGCGGCAAATTGGTCAGGGCCGGCCCTGGTTGAGCATAAAGACACTGGCTTTTTGGAGAGAGCGAGAGAGAGAGGGGAGGTTCCACTGGTATACTCTCTCCCGGTAGGCTCTGTCCCTCAGAGCTGGGTTAATAGCTCTCGGTAAGGTTCTCCCAGACTTGGTAAATATCTCTCAAATTTCTTGGTTGAATGCTGAGTGAATTTATTTGTGAAATGAGTGGAATGAATTGATGTTTGTTGAAAGTTAGTACCCTGCCACCTGTGAGGACAGGTCCTCAGAATTCATGCGGAACTAGTTGAAGTATACGAATGTTGAAACGACAAAATGAACTGTTTTGGTGAATGAAAGTTTGAATGAGCTTTTTATTAACACCGGTCTTTTATGAGGTAAGACCTCTAAATTCTATCGGGAGATATTAAATGTCACAACTGAATTGGGCAGTTGAAATGACAATTTATGGTAATAAATGTAAAACTGTGAATTAAAGTTTCATATTAGAACATGATCACAGCATGATAGGTTTAGTATGATTATAATGTTGTAAAGAGAGAAGGTAAAAACCCTGTATTAGTTTGGACCTATTTTTCTTCAAATAAACTGATCCCACCTTTTGGATTGGGACAACTTAAAAGACATCTGCGCTCTCCTCTCCTGCTTCAAAGGTAAGATTGCACCCTGCCACAGTCACACTTAGGTAGGGCCACACCTCATTTACTGATATCAAAATCCTTCGGGATCGCTTAAACAGATTTAAGAGAGTTGTCTGAATTGAAACAGCAGTTAATTGAACCTGGTTCTTCAGGAGTTAATAGAGGTGAGATCTTGCTGACGTTGGTGGATCTGAGCCAACCAGTAAACTTACATAGACTCAATAACTTTGGTTCGGTCAATTAGTAGGTCTGAGTAATTTCCCGGAATAAATTATCAGCTCTCCCAACTCTTACAAAGGTTAATCCATAGGTTAATCCAATGTGTCTGTGTCACTTTGAAATGATTTCTGATAATCCACCAGCAATAAACCTAGTTTTAAGTTTTCAGATTTCAGAGCGTAAGATAGGTTTCGCTTTTGGTAAACTGCGTGAGCATATCCCCCACTTCTCAATGGTAACGTTGGTGTGTATGTGGACATTCCCCTTCGATTATATTGGCTCTAACGGTTCAAAAGATATGTCAATCATCAAAATCGACCAATGGGTTCCAGAGAAAAGGCAAAAACGCCCATTTCCACCCAAATGACCCCAGAGGTGGAGTTTTGTTTGCTAAACCTCTCTAAAAAGGTCAAATGTCACTTGTTTTGCATCAATCTTGATACAGGGTATTATATGTTGTACTTTGGATTCCTAAAGCTTTTAGTCTACTAACCCATCATCCAAGGGTAGTTTTCACTATAAAAAATAATTTTTGGGCGGACACTATCATTTACAGTTTTTTACTATGTTCAATCTGAATTTTCTTTAAAATAAAAAACATCTGTATTGATTCTGACTTGTCTACATCCAACTTACAGGTCTAATATTACTTTGAGAAAAAAGATTATTAATTTAACCCTTTTAGAAGTGTAGTCATTTGTTCTGGAAATGTCATTTTCGAGCCTGAGACCTGAAAAACAGGCTTGGGGCTTAACAGGTTGGCAAAAAACAATGAAATTCAGACAGGGCCAGTAGCAAGTGAGGAAGAAATAAAGAAAAAACACAGAGGGTGGATTAGTAATAGAATGTGGCTGACAGGGCGGAGACAAACAAACAGCTCAACAGATTGACCGGGGATGGAGGGACGGGTGAAAGAATGACTCAGCCAGAATCTGCAATCTTGTGCCATGACACGAGGGAAGAGAGTTGTTTGCAAAGTTGATAAGTGCCTCATTACAATATTAGCACAAGTGTCTCCCTCATGAGAATCAAGAAAAAAAGAGTGGGAAACTGACTGCTGTGAAGAAAAATATGATGTATTCCGAGCACAGGATACCTGACTCCGCTTAATTACAGGATCAGTCTTAATTACTGTCTGTAATCAGCCGGCAGAATGACTGTCCTTTTGCTCATTACCTAAAGCGATAGCGTTACTTTTTCCCGGCGCACGGTAGTGATTTACCATCGCTTGGGTAAACAGCAGCCTTAAGTTTAAAAGACCACTTGTGAAGAAATGAGGATTGGTAGGAAATTAATGAAATGTGCTGTTCTTATGTTAATGATTGTGTGGAGTGATACCACAGCAAAATTGGATACATTTAAGTGGGCCAGGTCATTAGATCAAATCAATTTCCAATACAATTCAACCTCTCCGTATGTTGAATAATGACTGGATTATTCTCAAATTCAAGCGCTTGTTGTGGTGATCAACCTCCAAATGTATCAGCGCAAGCAGAGAGCACCCTGGTAGGATATATCATTTAATATAATTAGTTTTTCTTGTTGCCAAGGCAGCTAAACCAAGATACTTTTCTGTTGCAACAGTCCTCACTCTCCCTACTAAACAGCCTTGAGGCTATTCTTCTCCGGCTGCAATGGATTATAAATGCTAATCCAATGGTAGATAATTCATTTTGAATGACAGTTTTCTGAAAATATTTGATCATTTCTGGTTGCATATAGCCGGAATAAACTTGTAGTGAGGTGAAACTTAACCCAGTTTTCAAGCCATAAGGTAGGCCACGCAAACATATTTTTCATGCATTTTTGTTCCAGTGAGGAGACTGGAGCAATTATTTTTTACTAGAACTGTCACACACTTCAGGTGTACAATACCAATGGGAACACTTAACAGGAAGTATTAGCATTACAAAACACTTGGCGGAAAATCCCGAACACCTAGCTTTGATTTTGTTTTGTGCCGCTCTGTGTGGCACGCAGAGGGAGAAGAACACCTGTTCCTACACTTGCTCCTGCAGACAAGTAGAAGCCCCAGAGACATAGCTGAGGTCCAACATTGGGTTGTAAATCTTATTTTTTTCTTGTGCTGTTTCTGCAATGCCCATGGATTTAGCTAATTAGCGGGAGCCAGGTGTTAATTAGCCGAGGCGAGAGGGGATCGGCTTGGTTCCGATCCATACTGCGGTGTCTCACGGAGCTCCGGCTCTTTGATCGCCCCTGCAGGGCTGAACGCGCCACTGTGCTTGTCATTTCCAATTAGGATGTTAAACAGATATTCCAAAGACAACTCCCCCCGTTGCCCTCTTTTACCTTCCCTACCTCATCCCAGTCAGATGAGTAGAACGACAAGTGGAGTGAATATGTTCTTTCTGTCAAGCGTTCTCCGCTCAGCTGTCTGATGGCGAGGATGTACACCAAGCAACACCTGCTAGGGAGGACACATGGAGAATACAAAGGAAGCAACAGTTTACAGTCATTTTGGATGAAAGCAAATTGGTTTCTTACCATGGCGGTTATTATTATGGCGATTAGAGGAGACAATTGAGAAGTAACAGTTTTACTCAAGCTTTTAAACAAGCAACACTCAGATTGAATAATCTGCTCACACAATAAATACACAAGTTGTCGAGGGCCATTAAATGCATCATCAAGTCTGAATGTGTCACCAGCAGAATTGAGGAGTAATTTAGGCCAATCAATCACCGTATTATGCTAATTAAGAGGGTGTTTGTTGGTAGGGCCCCTCTGAGGCTCACATATGTGCACCACCAGAGATGAAATACAGACTGTGCAGCCTTAGGGGCCACATTATGATACTGCCAACATACATTGAAAGATTATCTGTTGCTTTCCAAGTACACAACAAAAGACAACCAATGGGCAGTCAGGAACTGTCTCCATTCAAATTGATTTTGCACATGTTGTTTTTGAACATTAAAGCATTTAAACATTCACAGTCACAATAGAGGCACAACATACAGATATGAAACCTGAAAATAAGCATAATAGATCCCCTTTCATTGTTTCATTGTCTGGGAACCTAATTTGCAGGCTTTGATATTTCAATGTCAAAGGTTAGCATCAGTATTAATGCATCACGGCAGAGAAAAAACAGTAACATTAGCAGAGCCTTTTTCCTTATTCAAAATTAAGTGAAACATTGTGTCGCAAGCAGAATTTTATAAATACTTCCTAAAAAAACGATGCGCTTTTTGAAATGTCAGTAGAGCATGACTCAGCTGTTTTGCTCCTTTGTGTTAAACAGTCTCATTTTGCGTTTCAAAGAAATGCAAAGGACACTGTAAATCTTTTTTTTAACTGAACATCATACAATGATGCTATATGAAAATGGCTTTGACCTTAAATAAAAGCACACACAGCGCAAACTTAATAGTGACATCCTAAGGAAAACATACTCCATAGCACCAGTAGGCCTATAAGTCTAATACTCAAGATACCTTTTTAATATGCAGAAGGCTTCAAGATATTTTTGTGAACGGGATCGGAAGAGCTGTCTGTACGTATTTTGTAAGTTCTCCCAGACTTCAACTCCCAGGCATGTGCACATGTTAGCTGAGTGAAAGTTAATGTAATGTGAGTGTAAATATAAATAACGTGTGTGTTTGGTCATGTCACATCATGTCGTTAATGTCATACTTGCTGATTTTATGGCTCAACGTTTTTTTAATGGACATTTGTCGTGCTTAAGGCAATCATACGAGTCTGCCAAGGCCTTATCATGTCTTGACATTTTATTCAGATTTATGAAAGAGACGGCACAGTGTGAATATGCATAGAAAATGGATTAGAGGCAACATCATTTTTTTTACTGGTGTCTAATTTGCATCTCTGCAGTGCCTCAAATATCTTGCAGCATTTGCCGCACTGAATTGTGTAAACACCTTTGTTTTGTATGATGAAAGGCATGTTGGGGTGTGTGTGTGTGGGGGGGGGGGGGCTGGTGAGGCATTTTCAGAACAGCATGCAAATACGGAATAATAAAGGGTATGAAGAGACACATTTGCATATGAAAAACTGTTCACTTATGGTGAGTGCTTGATGCCTAGAGTCTATGAGTAATGAGTCTGGTGGATGTGCACGTGCAGGAATGGGTTTCTCTCCTCAGTGGGATCCAATTGATGGGCTTACATAGAATTAGCCTGGCTCTGGATCCATAGGATTAGGATAGGGCTGTACAGACACACATGATGGGTCATTTAACATAATGCTGCAATGTCGTGGCGTAATTGTTTGGCTTTGTAAATATGAACCTGAGTGTACTCGCTTTAAACTGCAAATGTGTGTGAGCAAACCACAGAGGAAATGGACGATTCATTGGATTGTGTATAGCACACATATCCCGTGTTTGCACAGGGAATGGGATGGATGGGAATTTCTGGCTACAGTACAATGTACAATTTCAGCCTTTAAGACACTGACATCTATGTGTGAGGGAGGGGAGAGGGGGAAAAGAAACAGGGAAGGCACAGACAATCCAACAGAGATTGAAGGGCATGTCACTCAACAGCCAAAGTCACACAGGTTTGTGCAGAAGGAGATAGAGAGGGGGGAACAAAGGAGGGAGAGGCAGAGCAAGAGAGAAGGGAGTGTGAGAAAAATGCTAGAGGGGTGACAAAAATACAATTAATTGAGTGATACTCCTTTCTGATTTTGGAGTAAGGGAGCTTCAAGGGGAAATATGGGGGAAATTAGTTTTGAAGAATATATTTTAATTGAGAGTTAAAAAGTGAGAAAATGGAAGAGAATGGTGAGGAATCTTGGAATCTGCTGAATGGATCAGGTTTTAGAAAAACAAAAGAATAAAATATTTAATTTAAAAGAAAACTAATAGCACTGAAACTAGGGCATCAAATCATGATGATTGAAATAGGTAAATACAAAACATTCAAAAAATGGTAGCATTTTATTGATTTCCTTAAAGATCATCAACATCATATACATTACGCTTTATAAACATCACATTTGCTTTTTCAAAGAGATTGTATAAACATGTAATATCCCTTTTTCTAGAATAAAGTTGTATTGCCATAAATCAGAAGGAAATCATTAACATCTTTAGACAGGAAAGGTCATGGGTTGCACAAAATGAAGACATCAAATGTGCTCCTAATAGGAAAAGCATATAAACAGCAAGACAAAAAATTATCCACTGAAAGCTATTTGACTTATCCATGGTTTTATATTTGCTATGAGAAAAACAGCAGGCTATATGATTTGTGACAAGGAAATGGTCATGGTAGTGGAGAGACATGCCCCCAACGCCCACAGCATATGACACTAAAAGCTCTTTCCCTCTTATCATTAGATACATACAGTACATGCAGCACATAGGATACATTGACAAGTTAGAGATTCATAGTGAAAGCCAACAGAAAACTAAAAATAATGTAATAAGCTCTGACATTTTCAAATGGCCACCATGTCCCTGTTTTCTGTAAGGTCTGTCATTCAAACTGGTCCGGAGACCCTGAAGGCTTTTATCCATCAATGTCTTTGCAGAAGCAATTATGAGGAGGAGAAGCACTTCTGCTGTAAACCCAAATCATCCTCATGCATTGCCTCCCCAGTAAATGTTAAGTGGTAAGGCGGATATTGAAAAGCACTACACAGTTTAGCTTCAAGGACTGGAAAATAGTTGTTTTTCATTCAGTCAGACAAAGATGCTAATTGAGACAGCATGAATCACTGCAGTCATGCTCACAGAAACCTCATATGCTTGTCACCTCAACAATTCTTCCAGAAACACAGACGTTCTCTATATATTTTTACACTGTACTGTTGCCTCGCCATCCTTCTTTCTCTCCTGCTCCCTTTCTCTCTCCGTCATTCGTGTGATAGACTGACCTAGGGATATAAATGACGTGAATTCCTATCTATCATTCCACCTCCGTTCTCTCTCCTCTTCTTCCTCGCTTGTGCTGTGGAAATCAAAGACTGCTGAGCCAGGGGGAAAACAGATTCCATCAATCTTCCCTTGTCCCTAACAGTCACGTTTACCTGACAAAGTTGCACAGCACTCTGTGAAATGCGGTTCCATCCTGCCAAAGCCTTGGCTTATGCCCCTGAAATACTGTTTCTTTCTTTATATTAAATTCTATTTAATGGGCTGCCTCTGTGTCTCGGCAGGCGCGGGGTGCATAATGGGAACTTGCAAGATCATGGAATCTGTCTCGTGACCTTCGTCACACGTCTACCTCTCTCTATTTTAAGCTTTATTTATTCAGAGGAGGTTTGCTGAGCAGGCAGGCTTGCTTACAACAATGCCTTGCTTAACATTCAAACAGTTACTAACATTCACTTGGAGCTGACCTGCACTGATACAGTCTTCAGTGTTGGACACATAGCCTTCTACTTGGGGCTTTGGACTGTTAACTTTCAATGCCTTGAGAAGCTTTTCAATTGGTTGACATCTACGTTTCCAATACCTTTAATTAAATCCTCCCTTATGCACAAGTATACTTTTCCTGGAGAAGTCAACAGGCTTCTTTTTGTGTCTAGTATATAAGGTCTCCAATATACTAGACTCTTGGTCGTCTTTAGAGTGTCTAAAGCTTATCATTTAACATACAAAACGCACTTCTTCTCTTCAGGACCCACTTTTGAACTGATATGCCTTATTTTTTATATTTGATGTATATCTATCGTTTGAGTTACATGTAGGGTTAGAGTCAGGGTTTGTTGTTACATGGCAGTCCTTGCAATACTTTCCAAGGTTTGAGAACCACTGTACTAATGAAGCATCTACTGCAAAAGGTAAGCCTATTAAATGGATGTTCAGTATTTAGCAATAACATTCTGATGTAAGTCATGGACAAATTGTCCCTACCCACACCGTATGAAAGTGAAATAGTGCTTAACATTGCAAATGAAATCAAACAGCATGTTAAGGCGTCACTACTACTTGGTTTGCTTCATTTAAAGATCACTGTTGGGGTTAACTAGATCTCTTTGTTACATAACTCAAGGAATACCCTCTAAACACAACTTCACATGACTCACTTCTGGTCGGGGAAACAAGACACTTAAGTGGATAATGGTTTGCTTCAGGAGGAATTGTGTTACAACTACCATTGCAGCTTTTGCTAACACAATATGGATTTAAACATAAATACAAGTTCATGATCATCTGTATGTTGCTGATTGTATATGTGTTGACATCTGAATGTTGAGTTGCTATTAGTTTCTGTGTTGCTACGTTTATTTATATGTTCATATTTGTTGTACCAGCCTGACAAAAATATATAACCCCTGGGCAATACAAATCATTCTAAAATTGTTACTTAATAAACGTCTTGAATTTGTTCTTTCAAAGGTTAGACCCAAACCATTTAACTGAACCTCCCCTCTACACAGACTTTGTCGCTCTTCACACAATGTTACCTGCATTCCTCCATATTGAATACGGCAAGTAGTGGTGGCGTCCATCTTCTTTGAACCACCTTGCATTCATTGATCCAATAGATCACAACAGTCTACTGTAGGAGATAGAGAAGGACCACTTCAAACAGCTGAAATAGGGGTACTTTTGAATAGCTTTTTTATGCAGTAAATGTCTTATAGTGTTGTAGCTATAAAAGGTATGGCCAGTATAGGAACGTTCCATACAGAACTCATCAGGTATAAGAGCTTATCAAGCACATACTTGAGTGAGGTAGAATGCAAGTGGATTAATGGGAAGTTAGTCAAAGTCTTCACATTCCTGTTCTCCTTCATAGCTGTGAAAAGATTAATCTGAGAGAGATGGGAGACACAATCTACAATTCTATTTTTATGCAAAAATTCCCTCTAAAGTCTGAAATTAATTTGAGGCTTCAGCAGTCTGAGTTACACAAATCAGGTGGATATCTTCCAAAGTAGCAGAAGTTTGAATAAGTCCCTCTTCTTGTGTGCCGGGGCTCGTTTTCCCTTTCTCTTCTGTTTATGAAGGATGGCAAATTAAGAGGGAATTTGCACAAAAACGTTCTAAATTTCATAGATAACATTAAATCAGACTAATAAAGACCTATATGGTAAACCGTGGTTGAACTTTGAAATCCCCATTGTTTCAATTGAATCCCTTTTGGAAAGGGGTTTCTTCACATCCTTCACTTTTTCTTTTTTTGCCTTATCATTTGCCCCTTTTGTTTGTTTGTTTGTTTGTTTGTTCACCATGTAAAGCGGCCTTGGGTCCCTTGAAAGGCGCTATACAAATGTAATCTATTATTATTATTATTATTACAATTATTCAGTTTGGAGAACAGGAACAAAACAGCAACCTGTAATGTTTCCAATGTACGCCTATGGGCAAATTGTCTAGGGACTAATTTTCCACAGCTAGATTCAAATAAATCGTATAATATCCTTTACACTTTGGATGATCAATACTTTGGCACCCACACTGGATTAAGTGTCTGTCACATTTCAAAGTATTTTAATGATAAGTGAATGTGATCTTGTCAGGTATCATGGTATTTAGACATTTTGCCTATTCTTTATTTTTGGGGGAAATTAAGACAACTTCAGAGCAAATATCAATGTGATGCGCCCTTCTGTTGAAAGTAATTCTAGAATAATGTTTGAAGGCCCTAGGTTTTCTGGCTCATTTTGCTATTGAATTGAATCTCTACAGCCAAGTTTGTCTTTTGTAACAACTCAGATTTGATAAAAAAACATAGCATTGCCGTCTTCTGCTCAGATTCAACAGTTTGACATTCAATAAAGGTAGAATAGACACAAACAAAGATAAAATGTTCACTTCAATAATGCATTCTCCTTCTGGATTCCTGGTTTATGGCACTTTACAAAGAACCACAGAAAAAATGTTTCATGAGAGATATAGCGAAGGTTCTTTGATTCAAGAGGAGAAGTACTCCTTTTTGACACAGCTCTTGCCTATTTTTCAATCTGTTCAAGCTTTGTTCCCTTAAAGTACAGCTTATCTATTCTCTCCACAATTGTTGCTGTCACTTTTCACCAAGTGCTATATGCCAAGGTTGGAAACTAATCTGTTAAAACCTCATGTAAGGTTTTCAGTCCCACAGCAGAGTTTTCTGGGTGGATTTACTTCAAGTAATTGGTCATTAGAATTTCCTGTCTGCCCACTGTACATAGGTAATTCCTCTCTGACACACGGTTCCAATATAGATATATAGAACCGTCCTCAGCTAGCCATTGAATGAATTACGCGTTAAATGAATTCAAAGATTGCTTGCAGAGTCTCCAAAGCTGGAATCTATCTGTCCTCATTATTCTGATATGATATTGCCTTGAGACAGATCAGACAGCAGATGCTAACTACTCCACTGAGCTTGAAAAACGCCTAAAATCTTTGCCCCAACCTTATTTTTCATTGTTGGTAATGTTATTGCAGATATGCTTATGATGGTCTTTCCAAAAGTTCCCCGGGTTTGGCTGAAAGCCTCAACATTATCATCGTGGGCCAGAGAAGAGCTTGCCCAGAAGCTTGTCCCCAAAGGCTGCTTAATGAGAGGACAGAGAAAAGGCGAAGAGGAATAGAAGCACCTGAAATCCTGCTGTTCTTAGCCTGCAGTGAATGTGTTGACATGGCCACGGGGCCTCTCCAGACAATGTCACGACCCTGCTTTGCCTCCCGGGCAGCCGCCAACACCGTTTATCCGACACGTTAGCCTCGTAGCCGCGGTTAGGGTGACTTTACACAAGATGACTCCACAGCCAAGGCAGAATTCCTGAAGAAACACGGTTCATCTGAGAGGATTCCGGCCCCCTTAGCTTCCCATTTATTGTGGTGTTAACATGACAAGACATATAGCCACCTCTGGAATAGATTTTGACAGGTGTGTGATGTTATTGCTTACTGTCAGGGCTACGCAGGGCATCATAATTCTGCAACAGTATCCTTCAGGGTCTGAACTTTGGGAAATACTCCCTTCTCTGAAAGGGCCAGGAGCTACTCTGAGCTAAGTGTTTATTTTCGGGTTACTGAAAGTTGCGTATGGTCTGTTTATCTTAGATTATACTGAACATGTCAAACCCTTCACCGAAGAAGTCACACATGATTTAATTAAAACATTAATACAGACGTACTTAGCACTGAGAATGTGGAAAAAACTAAAAGCTTGAACCCAGCATGATTTGATGGAAAAAAAGCATTTTTGAAGAAGAGCTGAAATGCCAATTGTATTTCTCTGACCGTCATATTATGTATCCGCTACAGGAGCAAAGACTCAAGGCAGTTGGTGTTCGGACATGCTACGCTTTCAAAGCCACATGTGAAAATGTTAACAGCAGTCTCCATGCGTGTTGCATCAGCCTCTGCTCATTGTTGGCCTCTGTGGCAAGGCTTTCTGTGGTATTGACATGACAGAGCAGAGAAAGGAAGACATGTGAATAGTGCTCAAAAGAGAGCAAAGGTCTCCTTGTGTGGTGGATGTTTTAACCGGAGCAATGTGAGCTTGCGAGTTCTGCTGTGAAGTAGAAGCTCACAGTGCAGGCAGTGCTAATCTAAAGTTGGCTCTGGCCTTTAGAAACCTTTTGCAGGGTATTATAATGCAATAATGGAATTGCCCTCCTTTTATCTAAATGAGAATATAAACAAATGATGGATAGCAATAATCGGATAATCACCCGAGCGTATCGAAAGCCCCAACGCCGACATGACCATGTAGAAACATTTGGAGATAGAAAATAAATGGAAGCTTTTCTTCCATAAATAACTAGAATTCAGAGGCTAGAATTGAGGACTGGTTAAGAGTAGAAAATAATCTAAATAAAAGATCCCCAGCATTTTGGAGCTCATATATGACATCGTGTGTCGGAACTACTTGGTTAATACAACTTGGTTATCTAAAAGGCACTAAAACGTTTTGGTGAGGTTTTGAAAAGACTGCCATTGGAGAAAAATATGTACAGTGTGTAGATTAAATGTTACGTGGTAGTCATTTCTTATCAATGTGTTAGATACACTTCTCTGTATGAAAAACACTAATACTGGATAAGAATTTAAAGTACTTAGTCTCAATAGATTTTTGTTGATAATATGACTTTTAAAAGGAATTTGTCATTGTAAGCCTACTACGGTGAATTACTAATATTTTCATAATTTTACTAAATTTGGTTGTCATTTCTTACAAAGGCACTGTAAGATACACTTGTTGGTATAATAAACACTAAAACTACATAAAAATATGAAGGACTTAGCAAGAAATGATTATCTTTAAGGATTTGTCTTTTAAATGCAATTAGTCATTTTGAGAGTATTTCAGCGTTAAGTAACATGTTGACTTAAAATTTCCACACATACACTCTTTTAATACTACTAAATTCTTCCTCCTTTGGTGCTGTCATAATTACTTTGGCCACTAGAAGGCACCTTTTAAAACACACGCAAAGACGGTTCGTAATAACCTGCATTTACGAACAATGATTGATTTAACTTTATTGTAGGAGGCAGCCTGCACCTACTCTCTGTCTGTCTCTGTTTGTGGCTCTGTGTGGGGGTCAGCTTGGTTGTATGGTTGTGTGTGTGTGTGTGTGTGTGTGTGTGTGTGTGTGTGTGTGTGTGTGTGTGTGTGTGTGTGTGTGTGTGTGTGTGTGTGTGTGTGAGTAGTCTGTCCTCCCTCTTAGATCCTGGTCCAATGCTATGTTTGTACCCGGCGATGGGTGCAGGTGCACTGTTGGCCTGGAATTCCCATCTCACTGCTGCATCATGTATTTCGTTTTGGTCTCATCTGTTTTCCTATCTCTTTTCATTGCTAAGGCTACTGTGCATTTTGCTGTTTTATCATAGCACCAATCAAACTTGAGAAATGTATTCTTATTTGCATATACATTGAAATAGTCTTAGCTACATGTGCAAAACATCTGTAACCAATCTGTAAACCTTTAAGCAATTTTACCTTTCAACAAGACCATTTGTTTCCTGTCTTAGCCTTGACAGTTAGTGGATATTTGAGGTTGCACAGCAATGCTTGGGAGGTGTGGGACCACCAAATTATTAGGACAAATATTCTGTGTAAAATGAATGTCTGTACCAAATGTTGTGCCAATCCATCAAGTAGATGTTTACATATTTAAAGAATGAGAGAACACTTTGATCTACTGGTGGTTCTCAAGGGAAGGAACTATGAAGTCCCTCTTATGTCATAGTCTGGGGTTCATGAATATCTGTAGGACATGTGGCAAAAATCACATTAGAAATAATAACCATAATACACTGACCTAGTGCACACTCAAACAACTACACAGGAGAAGGGATTACCTTACCAGAGGTTTCTTCCAATTATATGTACAATGTGGATACATACAGATGTGGATAGACATGTTATATCCCTCCAACACCTTGTCTTCCTGGGGTCCATCATTTTGTGATTGATTAAGTCGATTGGGCATTGTTCCTAAAGTCATCCTTCATGAATCGATGTTTGAAAAAATTACTTGAATACAAACAAGCGCGCCCCTGCTGCTCTGTAGCAAACAGTGGCAGCATGGGGCTACAAGGGTCAGTGGCATCCTCCCCCCGGAGCCTTTTTTTGCCACCCACAATCATCCCGCTCACCTTGGAATGACCTGGTTGTTATGTACCTTTGGGAAACAGACTGTTTAAGCCATGTCAGCTGGCCTAAATAATGCCATCACCTGAACAAGCAGGACTCAGCAGAGAGATGGGAGGGATTAGCCCGGCGTGTTGGCTGCTTGCTGTCTCGCCTGCTGAAGGGCAGATGGAAATTACTTGGGAAAACAATCCTTTTATCGCCAATGTCAATATTAATATTAATGGCCCAGGGAGCAATTCTATGAGCAAAACTTTCCAAAAACAATGATGACAAAATCAAAAACCAAAAAATGGTAAACATACATTCATAGAACAGACACACATAAAGAGGCTGGTGCCCCGGTCAATACACACATTCATTGAAGAGAGGAAGGTCACTTAAGGACTCACCTGCAAAGGCTGCAAGCAAACTAAAACTATATGCAGGAAGAAGTGCAATATACATTTTTAAACATTCAGCTAAAATATTCAATGCCTGGCTTTTAGGTATAACTGTGACAATATATGAAGTGACATGAGGAATCCCTTGTTCCATTGAGTATCTGAGTACTCTTTTAAATGAGAATAATACTTTTACAATTGTGAAGTCCATTTTTTCTGTTTTTAAGTTTTCAGGTCTACTTCAAAGCATTATCATAAGTAGGTATAGATTTTGGGAAAGATCGTACACCTGGTGTGCAAGCTGCTTTGCATTGCTCATTAGCATAATTAAGGTTACAAATCTGATATTTTTCTGAAAGAATATTACCAATATACTGTATATCAACTTGAGCCATAACTTTATGTAAACAACTCTGGCTATTTATTAAAACATCTAACACTAGTTTAAAAAATATATATTTATTGTCTTTAAAATCAACATTTAAAGCATCTTTATTTCATGAAAAAATAGAGTTACAATTCAAGTAGTAGGTAACATCCATGTCAGTCCAAAATTATATCACTTCATCATTCTGTATAATTAGACATTTGTATTCATTATTGATTCATGACCTTAATTATTGACTTCAAGGCATCGTTGAGATATTAAGTTCACGAGAATGGGACAGATTGGATGTCAAAGTTAACTTGGCCTTTGACCAAAATAATCATATCAGCTCATCCTTGAGTGCAAGATGGATTTGTGTGCTAAATTTGGAAAAAATGTCCTCAAAGCGTTCCTGATGTAACCCGTGTGAGAGAATGGAAGAATGGAATGGCGGTACATATGCACTCACAACTGTCTCCAGTGAGGAGAATAATATAACCACAAAATATTGAATAGCACTTCATGATACAGATTAGATATAGACTTTATGTAGATGTATATGCATCAACATAATTAAATAGCCTTCAAATGGTTTGACAAGACTTGCTGTAAACTTAATTATCTTTTTTATTGTAGAGGCAATTATACACCCAGCCTCATTACTGTACAGTATAATTGATTCTTATCTGTCAAGTTGGAGAACATTCACAATTGTTTGGTGCTTTTCATTGGAATGCCTCCATACATCTGATGTACAGTATGGCTGTAAATACTGAAACTATCTGGATAACAGAAGGAGAGGATGATGGGTATAATGCATTATCCAGTCACAACTAATGTGTGACATGTGCGCACCAAATGCAACTGGTGGTTTGTGGCTTAGATGATAGATTTTTATTTTCATTACTTTGAAGGCCACCAAGGAATCCATTAATCATAGTTTCAGCAATAATGTCAGATTATTTAGCATCCCCATTGTGTTGGATGCTTTGGTAATGAACATCTAATTTCTGCTAATGACGATACAGTCAGTTTGAACTAACTAATATTCCTGGTTTCAATGTATTTCTTGATTTTTTAGTAATTATTCACATGTTTAAAACATAGAAGTACAATCATAAGACATGATGGAGATACGTGAAATGGGACACCCGATAAACAATTATGAATAGCGACCCATTCACTCAACATAAAGTATTTCAAATAAATATTAATCACATATAGAATAAGAAAGAGTTCATGTATTATAATGACACTTTACAAGCTATATGTATGTATGTGGGAACCTCAGATATTCTGGGTCTATTAATGGAAACTACATTAATTTAGATGACTATATTATTAGTATTTTTTACATTTGATTAACCTGTATTTTATGATAAATATTCATGTGGAATAGTAACTATGATATTAAGTAAGTTTTTGTTTCAAGGTGTCAAACTGCATTCAAATTATACACGACTAGTTGCCGCTGATCTTTTGATCCACAACCAATCAGATAACAGCTGTATGTAGCGGTGCAAGCTAGCAGAGTAGGTAACCATTGAAACAAAACTCAAAGTAGTGACACAGATTCAAAACAAGTGTGACAAACTGCGGTAATGTAGATATGATATTGATATTGCATTTTTAACATAGTTGTACAGGTTACATGCCTAGTGTAACCATTTGTAGTTAAATATTGTGTGTGTGGTGAATTTCATCAGTGAGTGTGTTGCATGTTGCAGAGATGTCTTTTTGTGTTTTTTCAAAAAGAAACGTAAGAAAGAAAGTAAAAAGAAAAAGAAAATGCTACATATGAAATGCATTTCGGACTGAAGTGTGCAGATGAATACTGCAACATAAAGAGATTATATTTTTGGATCAGCAAATATATGTTTGTGCAACAGCTTATGAGTAAACCTCAATTTTAAACATATTCCTATGTAAATAATTCACCTGCATTTCCTACTTAATTTGGCAAAATTGGAGCGATTGCAAAACTGTTTCCCCGTCAGGTGTGACGCTGCGATGCTGATTGAATCAGATTCAAACAAATGGACTCAGCTGAATCTGCTTTTCAGTGATTAAAACCCCGCTTCAAATACCCTACCCAGCTCCTCCAACGGGGCTAAGCTTTCACTTCTTGGAATGAGACTTGAGAGCACGGAGGGAGAAAACGAAGATGCATGCAGAAACATAATTTTAGCTTGTTACACTGAACCATCCAGGGGGCTGAGAGAGGAGAAGAAGCGGGATGTGGAGTAGAACTACTGGGAAATATCTCTCAGATATCTGGCAGCAGGGAAATAAATGTAATCCCCCCCCTTCCCCCACCCTCTCTTGCTATTATCTTCGTCTGGGCTTGTGCGTACTTGAGATAATGTCGGCTTTGAGGAGCGGAGTAAAAGCTACTCTTTCCAAATAATGCATGCATCTGATTAGCCTTTGGCTGTTGTTGGTCGGACAGGGAAGTGGCGTTATCTCCTAACTTCTGTGGCGCATGGCAAAAACACAAAGTATGGGGAAATGTATGGAGAGGGTAGAAAATGAAAGAGCAGGATGCATAATCACGTTCGACTCTCCTATTTTCAGGCTGTTTTAAATGGCTCCCCCTGCACATGCACGTCTACCGTGGGTTAAAATCAATTTAGCCGTCTGTATCACGTTAGAATTCCTTTTGAAGTCGAGACAGGGTCGTACCACATACCGACTTAGCTTAGAGATTAGGGTCACTCTAAATCCATTTGTGCATCCTGCAAGAACACAGAAATAAATTGTCTTGTAATGTGTTTCCTGTGAACACACAGACTCAGTATTTTTCCTGGAAATGTGATTAGAGCATCATCAAAGAGAGATGATGCATGTTTTTGCTATGTGTTAAAAGCATGTGTCATGTCAAAGGGAGCCAGCCTTGCCCTCCTCCTTCCTCCTTCCAAATGCTTAGTATCCTGCAGCGGTGTTATTTTCTTTTCACTTCATTATTCCTTTTGGGTTCCTTTTCAAAGTGCATACTGCGGCTGTGATTCTCTTTTTCTGGTTCATCAGTCCAAATAGATCAGCCCGAGAGTCATGCCTAATTCCATCAGTTATTCAAACTCTCCAGGGGGGAAGTAGTATGATAAAGAAGCGGGAAGAAACACTGGTCTCCTCTTCCTTCTGTGGCTACTGGCACCAACTTCCCTTTTCCTCTTTGTCTCAGGTGTTTTTTTTTTCTTTTTCTCTGGTGTAAACAGAAACGTACAACTCCCTACTTAACATTCTTAAAGTAAGTGATGGAGTTGTTCCGATGGGCCGCCGCCTACTCCCACTTCTCAAATGTGTTGCCGCTGCTGTTGTTTTAAGTTCAACGTCTCTGTCCTCCTTTCTTTGGTGTTTGTCGGCTGCCGCTGTGCCCGCAGGTCGACTGGCATCCTCAATGAGGGAGTGGGGGAGGGGTGAAGCAAGGCTCCACTTCATGCTCCAGCACATGTAAGCCTGAGGAGATGACGGGACGGGGGGAAAGTTGTACGTTGATGTGCCAACACAGCTTTCGTAATTGGCAAATATTTTCACTAATACATATGCATTTGGGCATACAATCAGAGGCTGCACATGATAATAGAAATACAATATCATGCGATCTAGTGCAATACCTTTTCCTCCCATAACCATGCCACAAAGGAGGTTAATGTGTACACCAATTATCTACCACACAAAGTCACTCGAAGGACAAAAAACAAATAAAATATAGTCATGAATGTACTTACACTTATTAGCCTGTTAGATCATACCACGCGTCCACGCTCACTCAGGTCGCGTCCACGCTCACTTAGGTCACCTGTCCTGTTGTCTGTGGTCTGCGGAGGCCTGCTCCCACCTGTCGAGTACGGCTGTGCTGAGGTGGATTTTCCCCTGAGACGTTGTGGAGAGACGGAGCAGTTCCACCTGCTGCTGCCTGCTTCCACCTGTCTGGTGTCTGCGATCTGCGGAGGCCTGCTCCCACCGGGCGTGTGCTGCTGTGCGGAGGAGGATTTACCACGGCTGGGGCCTGCCAGGACTGCTTTCCACCTATCCTGGTTCTGCTGTTGCGGAGGCCTGCTCCCACCTGTCATGTGCTGTGGTGTTGTGTGCTGCTTTGCTGAGGAGACTTTTACCCCGGGGATACCACGGAGAGACCGGAGTGCTTCCACGCTGCTGCTTTCGCCTGTCCTTTGCTGCTGTGCTGAGGAGGATTTTGCACCAGGAACATCGCGGATATTGTGTGCTGGTCTGGGAAAATGGCCCATATTGTGATTCTGCTGTGCCTGTTAACTGTTTTGGACAATGAGAAGATCTCTAGTCATTCTGAGAAGTCTACTGGATTCAGTTCTGTTCTACCACCCACAGTGGGCATCCCCTGCAAAGGTTTGGATGTGTTACACAAACAATTACCGGTTGCCTTGTCACATAAAATCAGTTCAACAAAATATGTTTGTCTTTTTCACTTGCCTGCTATGATGGTTCCTCTTGAGCTCTAATCACACTTTCACAGACTTTGCTGGGATTTTGAAGTAGATGACAATGTATGTGTGTCGATTAAGAGGAAAAGATGCCTGGTTTTATTGTTGTTATTGCTGTCAGGAAATGTATAACCTAACCCTGGACCGCCCAGTAGTAGTAGTCAGATACTCCTGCTGATTTTAATTCTAGGTCTGGGCTGGGATTCATTCACTTAAATGTGTGCAGTCTTTTACCTAAACTAGATTTTGTCCGCATTTGGGCGAGCTTGACTGATGCTGATGTCATTGTCTTATCAGAAACGTGGCTAAATAAATCCATATTGGCCTCTGACATATCCTTACAGTGTATATCGTACCGACCGACCTAATAAAGGTGGTGGCGTTGCCATTTATGTGAAAAATAAGTTTTGTGTAACCAAGATGGTTTCCAAATCCATCAGTAAACAACTAGAATTTTTAGCCTTAAATATCAAAGTAGCAAAGGGTCAACAGGTCATGGCGGTGGGCTGTTACAGACCCCCCTCAGCTGTCAAGGACTCCTTGTCTTTGTTGGAAAATATTTTATCTCAACTTGACTACAAGGAAATAGTGCTACTTGGTGATTTTAATTGGGACTGGTTGACTACAGTATCAGAGGACAAAAATCTTTGTATCTCTCTGAATGTTACTCAGATTATAGACAGTCCTACTCGCCCTAACATTAAGTTCCCAAATAAATCCTCCTTAACTGATCTCATCTTCACTAATGTTCCCCATAAATACTCATCTGTGGGAGTATTTGCAAATGATGTGAGTGACCACTGTGTTGTAGCCACAATTAGGGACACTAAGGTCCAAAAGGTTAAACCTCGCATTATCAGTAAGAGAGACAAAACACATTTTGTGGAGCAGGGTTTTGTGCATTATTTGTTTGGATTTGATTGGGAAAAAAAATTATCTGTGTGTATGGATGTGCACATGCACCCCTGCGATACATTAGAGTGAAGGGACGAGACGAATCCTTGGTTTATCTGCTGAATTATCTTAGTCTCCTGCATCACGAGAAACAAGGCCTGGGCACAAGGCAGGAAATCAGGCCAGATGGAGAATGGCTACGCAGGCAGCTAAGAAATAGCACAATCTCAAAAAAAGTGAAGCAAAAGATACTGTCAGTACCACAAAGAACCGAATAATCGGAACATCAGGAGCCAAAATCATATCCACCGGTGAAATCCGTAATGACCTACCTCCGTGTGGCCCTTACCACAGCATCTGGCACTATAACGGACAGGTATGTTAAATCGTTTTAATGAGCATTGTGTGTCCTGTGGCCTTCTGTTTGATTCTGTTTTAACTCTGAATTTTTCTGTGAAAACCAACTAACGTGACTCTGAATCAATGTTGGTCTGAAACT
>NW_011368143.1:125758-140672 GCF_000735185.1 Notothenia coriiceps | reverse complement strand
GTACGTAGTACGTACGTACGTAGTAGTAGTGTAGTGTGTGTGTGTGTGTGTGTGTGTGTGTGTGTGTGTGTGTGTGTGTGTGTGTGTGTGTGTGTGTGTGTGTGTTCAAGGTTCTTTATTGTCAAACTAACATAGCTACAGAGTAATTATGTTGTTTAAAATCTTAGGTCACAGGCTTCTCCAACAATGCAACACAATAATACAGATAAGCAAACAATATTAAAACAATATTAAAGTATATTATATTAAAAGTAATACAAAAAAAATAAAATAGTTTTAAAAAAGTGAAGAAAAAAAAAAGTGGAATAGTGCATTACCAGTCTATATACAAGTTATTGGAATTCTGTGCAGGTTTCACTACCCTCTGAAAAGCCTTACGATTGAGGGCGGTGCAGCTGCAGTACCAGGCCGCGATGCAGTCAGTCAGGATACTCTCTATGGTGCACCTGTAGAAGTTGCAGAGTATCCTGGAATCCATTTTGAACCTCCTCAGCCTGCGGAGGAAGAAGAGCAGCTGTCGAGCTTTCTTGGTGATGGTGTTAGTGTGATGAGTCCATTTCAGGTCCTCAGTGATGTGGACCCCGAGGAACCTGAAGCTGCTGACTCTCTCCACCATAGTCCCATTGATTCCGATGGGGCGTGTGCCTCTCTCTGCTGCTTCCTATAATCCACAATCAGCTCCTTTGTTTTGCTGACGTCGAGATGGAGGTTGTTATCCTGGCACCAAGATGTCAGTTTTCCGACCTCCTCTCTGTACGCCGTCTCGTCGCCATCTTTGATCTGGCCGATGACGGTCGTGACGTCAGCAAACTTCACGATGGTGTTGGAGCTGTGTGTGGCCACGCAGTCGTGAGTGAACAGGGAGTAGAGGAGAGGGCTGAGCACGCAGCCTTGAGAGGCTCCGGTGTTGAGGATCAGGGTGGAGGATGTGATGTTTCCCACCCGCACTGCCTGGGGTCTGCCGGTCAGGAAGTTCAGGATCCAGTCCCAGAGGGCGCTGTTGAGCCCGAGGTCTCTGAGCTTGATGGCCAGCTTGGAGGGCACAATGGTATTGAATGCTGAACTGTAATCAATGAACAACATTCTCACATAATATGTGTTCCTCTGGTCCAGGTGGGAAAGGGCAGTGTGGATGGTGTGGGCTATGGCGTCGTCTGTGGACCTGTTGGCTCTAAACTGCAGGGGGTCCTCCTCAGCGAGAGTCAGGGAGGAAGGAGGTGATGAAGGTTTTGAGTAACCGCTCAAAGCACTTCATAATGATGGAGGTGAGTGCTACTGGGCGGCAGTCATTGAGGCTGGTGATTATTGTTTTTTTGGGGACAGGAACGATGGTGGAGTGTTTGAAGCATGTGGGGACTACAGACTGCAGCAGGGACCTGTTGAAGATGTCTGTGAACACCTCTGCCAGCTGAACTGCACACACCCTGAGAACACGGCCAGGGATGCCATCAGGTCCAGGAGCCTTGTGTGGGTTAACCCTTTTAAAAGGATTTACCGGTACATACATCTGCCCTGTTTAAAACAAAAGGGCAGGGCTCCTGGTCCTTCTGTGACTCCTCAGCCTGGCTGCTCTCAAAACGTGCAAAAAAAGCTGTTCAGCTCATCTGGGAGAGATGCGCACGCAGACACTCCTGTTGTTTTATGTTTTTATGTTTCATGTGGAACCTACTTGAGCAGGTCTCCCTTGAAAAATAGGTCAATGATCTCAAGGGATACACCTGTAAATAAAGGCTTGAAATGAAATGAAATATATATAAATGCTTTTGAAGTTTGCTCTAAAACACATTTTCTCGGTAGCGTCCATTTCTTTCCGACTTTACTTTTTAAAGGTCATGACCTCACCCAAGTTGGAAGAACAACTTTGCAACTCAGGATATGGAACAATTTGATGGTTGAATATTGGTCATCGGATGTCAGCGCTCAATGTATTCTACATACAATCTTGTAAAATAATTAAACAACTTGGAATTGATCTGGATTCTTGCCCATGAATAATGAGAATGTGAAATAATTATATTTCGGCTAGAAAATCAGTGTGTTGACTGAGACACCTGAGCCTCATGTTTGTAGCCTGAGGTCGTTTTTATTTTGCATCTATCATGGAAAGTTGATTTGCATTGCCAGTGCATGTTTTCTCTTAATATAGATAATGACAGGGATAACTAAATACTGGTACTGTAATGATGATGTTCAAACACACATTGAAGGAAGTTTGTGATTCATTTTCAAACTGTTTCTCCAAAGCCGCAAGAACAGAATGGACATTTCTCTTTTTTTTGGTTTAGCTTTTTTTATCTCCACACAATATTTCTTGTTAGTTTCTATGCTGAAATGATGTTGGATATTTATTTTGCAAATCCAATCAGCATTTATGTGTTGTATTTTTAATTAAACTTCTAAAAGGCGAGCCGTTTAAGTATTTATTCCATGACCAAATGCCCAGCTCGTCTCTCCCCTTTAAGTAGGATAGCACTTCCCCTTTAGGATTATTCTGTTTGTATTTTGTTCTACTTTCATGTTCCAGAGAAAGGAATGTTTTCTTGTCTATCAACTTCATTAACACTGTATGTTTTGATTATGCCTCTATAGAGGGCACATTTGATTAACATATTTTGTCCAAGCACAATCAAGTACTAATGAGTTTCCAATGACTGCTGATTGGTGCCACCTGGGTCAAGGTGGCACTAGACGTCTTCTCTGATTGGCCACACATACCAGGTGACAGGAAGTAAAAGGTTCCGAAATACTGTAAACTGGTTGGTCTGGGGATCAAGGCCAGTGGCAATGAAGTATATTTCCTAAGTGATAAACCTACTGAAATTGTGTGTTTTTCATTTTTCCTGCCATTTAATTACATTTAGTTCATCATGAAAGTCAATGCCTGCATGCTAGCACATTTTTCCACCCATTCAAGGAAAGTTTACTTCCATTTACGCCTTTGAAAGGCATATCCTCTCAACCTCTACACAGCTACATGTGGAATGCAAATCCAGGTTTCCTAGGTCAAATTATTGCGCTTTTGTACACTCACCATACATGTACACCCTGACTGAAAACCTCTATTTAAATGGACTGCATTGACATTAAGGCCTTTAAACCAGCCGTTCTGACAAAAGGAAATGTTTGCAGCAAGCTACTGCTACATTCCTACTAGCATGTTAGTTGGTGGAACAAAATGAAAGGTGGGAAAAATGTAATATTTGCCTTTCTGAAAAGGTTTCAAGGCTATGCAAATGGTGTTATATATTAGAATAAAAAAGGGACTGAAAACTGTACATAATAGTGAAAAAAAAGAATAAATGTTGGTGTTTTGTAAAAGATTTAACAACCTTGATAGGCCAAAGCACCAATGAATGTTATCAGTTTAACTGAGCGCATACACTTTTTCATTATACCGACGTCTATTCAGAGTTTCTAATCATGGCTGTTTGGAGCTGACCCTTGAAGCACTCTTGTGAGAATGTCTCTGTTTTCAGTCTGTACTGACAATTAACTCAACCACCCCTCTTTTCTTTTGGGAGTTAATCTTTTTGTTCTAATTAATTTAAAAGCTGTTGATCTTTAACTAAATATCTGATTGTGAGGATTTGCAAGCACTTGATCTGCTCTAAGGGTGACTCAGCTGTGTTATTTATTTTAACTAGCTGAATACACAATTATGATTATCTGGAATTTATAGAGGGAAAATCAAAACAAAATGAAACTCAAAATCATTTCACTCTCATCATTTAATCTGGACCAATTGCCCTGTAGACCCTTTTATAGCCACAAACAAAACGCCAGATTTTGCAGATTTAATGTCAGATTCCAAGGGGATTTTGCATACAAGGACACGACTGAACAGATTGCTCATGCCTGATCCAGCATGTGGACTGCCTGAGCTTGTGGGTTGAATCTAGCTCTGCTACGCGGACAACATGATGACAAATTGTCTCAACAAACATGTCCATAAAAAAACTCAATTTGATGCAGTTAAATAACCTCCTACTGCCCCCATTTCACCACAAAATCCAACAGGCATGTGCAACGTCAATGTATGCTAATGAAATGAGAATCATGAACCAAGCATGGATGAAAGCTCGAAGAGACTAATAACAAGCCTTAAGTATTTTAGCTTTGGTCAGTTTTATTAGTGACATACATTCCCATGTGCAATTGCAACCCCAAGCTAAATGCAATTTAAATGCAGCCCTGCGTGAAAGTTATGATCAAATGTTCCTTGCTTTTAGCCAACAACACACAAAGAAAAATTCCAAAACAATTAGAAATAATATGATGCCCAATTTGTTCTCTTTGGCCCATTTAATGAATGTCACATTTCAGTTTAAACTAAGAGCAAGGCTCTAGGTTGGGTTGGTTCAAGAGGGAGAGTGTGGGTCAGCTTTGGCGAATCATTATATCTTTATCTTTGGATGCATTGGAGTGAAAATCATCATAAGGTTAGGGTTGGTGGTAGGCTTAACCATCCATAACTAAACACCTTTTCCAACACTATGAGGTTCTTTCGTTGGCTTTTCTGTGATAAAGTTTGACTTTCCTCTGGAGCCAAACTTTCCTTTGATTGTTTCTGCCAGAAATAGAAATAACATGAATCCTGAATAAAAGATGATTGACACATAAAATACCTACCATACATCAAACATTTGAATAGTGAATGTAAAAGCTTTCATGAAATAGGATCTTATGAAACTGGCATACTGTTTTATTTTTTTCTTCATGTCCCCTTGACATGTATGCATTGCCGCTATCAAATATAATGTCCATTAGACAATGAGTTTCACAGATGACTCACTGGCTGTTTACTTACTCTGTCAGACCTAGATGTGCAGTAAATGGCCCATTAAATCAGAACCAGCCACTTATATAACTACTCACTGAGTACATGATTAGTTTCTACTTTGAATGTCTGCAGTTCAAACGGGCAATCAATTTATAATAATATAAATTACACGTCTTTATTTAGATAGCACCTTATAAACCAAAAGCTATGGAAATCAACTGGTAGCCAGAACAGAGATGTGAGTTTTATTTTTGCCCACAGTCAACTATTTGAATTGTTTCGAATAAGGAAATATATATTTGTTAACTAATGTGAGAGCAGTAGTCTTGTCAGAAAGTATTGAAGGCATGAACAAAAGTTTTAAGGTTTTAGTAGAGAAAAAAAGTAATATTTTAAAGATATTAGAGAAACACCATTGAACCATTGAATGTACATTGCCAAAAGAGCATTTGTGAGATCCTACTGATGTGTGGGCAATGAGGCTTGGCTCACAGAAGGTGTTCTAGTTCATCCAAAAGGGTTGAATGTGGTTGATGTCAGGGCTCCCTGCAGGTCTGTCAAGGTCTTTCACTCCAAACTGGAAAAAGCATTTTTTTAAAGAATCTAACTTGTACATTGGGGAAATGTAATGTTGAAACAGTGTGCTTCCAACTTTGGGCAGTCTCTCTGCTGCTTCCAATACAAAACTCACAGTCTGGCCGTATATATACAAGTCCTACCCTACACATGACAGTCTGAAAAGGAACTGCTCCCTATATTGATAAAAAGGGCTCATTCCAATTTACCAAAATACAAGGATTCTTAGTTTTACCTGATTATATAATAATAAAAACAAATATGAATATTATTTGACAGCTCCACTAATATAAATACACACTGGCCCTTTAAGACAATTAAAAGAACGGTAATACCACATTCTACCTCTGTAATGTATCTATTTCATGTTGCCGACACGGAAGCAAATTGCAAATGGCCTGATACAAATTAGCAGCTCCTTTCATAACAACAAACAAAATATATATTTTTTATCATTAATCCTTACTAATGCAGTATCGTACAAGACTAATCTAGCACCTTGATGGTATCGTTACGCCGTAGACTTCTATTTATTTGTCAGAAATTGAAATGTCATGATAAATGTAAAGCTGGTTTGGAAAAAATCTAACTGGTTTAAACTACACCGTACCACACTTTACCAAATTGCAAGTCCAAACTCTACCAGTCGTTATGCATAGGTTAAGGCACATTAAACATATTACACTCAACTACAGTACTAGTAGGAAAAATTACATTATCTCAAAATACTGAAGGTTCTGCCTCACGGGTTAGTAGATCAACTTGCCAAAGAAGGGAGTTCAAGATAGTTTTAGCACTGTCTTTTGGTTAAAGACATTAGCTTCCCCGTCTCTCTTTTTGCTTCCCAATGGGCATTGCTTGTCAACTTGCAACACATAAGACGCATCAATGTAGAAGATTGAAAAGAGAAAAAGTCAGTCTGAGGCGGGCAGGGAAGATAGTGGCCGACCCCTCCCACCCTGGACACAAACTGTTCACCCCCGTCCCCTCTGGCAGGAGGCTGCGCTCCGTCAGGACTAAAACCTCTTGCCACCTGAACAGTTTCTTCCCCTCCGCCACCGGCCTCTTAAACAAGGCCCGGCCCCCCCACTGACACTTTACCTCAGCCACAACGCAGACTCTATGCATTACATTAATGCACACAATGTTCACTATATCTGTTTTCTTGTCTTTTTTATTACTGCCGATTTTTATTCATGTTTTATTCCTTTTTTCATTCCATTCCATTACAATGTAAATAGTATACTGTTATATTTGACTATATTTTTATTATATATTTTATTATATTTAATATGTTTTCTATTTTTTTCTAGTTAGTCTGTTTTAATTCACGTTTTATTTTTATGTACGCACCATGACGTCAAGTCAAATTCCTCGTATGTGTAAACCTACTTGGTAATAAACCTGTTTCTGATTCTGATTCAGAAAGAGAAAAGGAAAGGGCAGAAATCCAATGTCTTCATAGGTTTTTATATAACAAATATTGTATTTTTCAAGAACTGATGGGTTCAGGTAAGGTTTCCAAATTCTAATTTAGCCATACAGTGTCTCAAATTCTTAAGATGTGTATAGTTGTATGCCATTCTGAATGCTCAAAGTGACAGAGGAAGAGGGGCAGTCATTGTCGGTAAAAGTGAGAAATGGATACATTCCAACAGACACAGACAGGGTTAAAGTAGATATCTGTGAGTGACAGTCAGATGGTTCGGAAAGTGTAAAAAGGGAGGATGACCTTTGTGTGAGGAGAGGTGTCAGCTCCAGGAGGAGCAGGGAAGGGGACGGTGTCTCCTTCGCTTCAGTGACTTGCCCTCTCCTGTACAAGAAAGCTGTCGGCCATCTTCCAAGAGAACTCTCTTTCTCAATCTCCCTTTATCTCTCTGCCTATCTGCCAACTCCCTACTCCCTTCACTCTTTTCCTTATGTCTCCCAACTCCCTTATTCCACCCCCCCCCCACTTGTCTCCCTCTGTCAGCCACCATTAAATCAGATAGATTGCAGGTGTGTTTCCACTGTGAGGGAGGATTCACTGCCGCTGTATGCCTGCAACCTCTCAGCATGACACAGCACCTCTCCCAATTTACCGTTCCATAATTTATCCGCAGACCCTAAACATACTAAAACAGCATTTATGCATGCAGGCCGTATGGTTATCCTATTTATCATATAGTCTGCATTCATTCTGAGGTGTGATTAACTACAACTGCCCGCTGTCGGTGAGCATATAAAGTCTAGCAATAAACTGTCCAACTTCATCCACTGCCCATTCAGGGCTGGAGATATTACTCAAGCGGCCAATCTGTGATTATTCTGAATTCATTTACCATGGGCGTTTTAGCATGAGACGAGATGTATCCACGCCGAATATGATTTCCTATCTCGCTTCGCTGTGTTTTCAGGCGTATTTCCCTCCAGGTGTCCTCCAACCAGCAGCGGCTATCAGCTAAATGGCACCAACCTTTCTCGGCGGGGTGAAAATGACTACCTTGTAAGCTTTGCACCGGCCTCAGCCCTCTCCCTAGATGGTAGTTAAAAAAAAACGATGTTGACCTATGCACGGCCTCAGGACTGTATATCTCAGCCAGAACAGCACGCAGGAAATAATCCCCCCAGTTTTGAATTATTATGAGTCCCAAAGTCCCTAAATGGATTTTCTAAGGAGCAATGCAAGCCTGTAGACTATTTTGCTTTGTTGGTGTTTTCCCCCCCCCACACTTTTATTGATTTTTATATTACCCAGACTTCCATAATCCCACTTATACAATTAGATTTATCCTCGGTCTTCCAGTGTTGCGGAGCAGCACTGATTAATCGAGTCTCCATTGACAGGTCTCAATTAATCCGACTGGATTCTAACCGTACGAAATGCATTAATAGCCAACTCTATAGCAAGGATATTGTGCTGATGGATGACCGAGGTCTGGCCTTTTTAAAATCACAGCAGTAAACAATCTGGTTGAGACCATCATGACATTTCCAAACCATGCCTTTTTTTTTGTGTGTGGATGCAGGGTTCTATATAAAACGATCATTGTGCTTTTTCTGTCCTCACAAGCTTTCAAAGGTCAGCGTGGACAACACCAAGTGCTCTAATTATATTTTTCTGGAATTTTTTTCTTCCAGGGAGCACACACAGTTCCAGACTCATTGTAGCTGGACAAAATACAGGTTTTTTTCTGCATTAAGGTTAAAGTTCAATCTAAAATTACCTCAGTTTCATTGGGATTTCTGCAATTTCACCTTCCAAGGATAGGTGCTGCTTAAGGGTTGATGATCTTTTCATGTCCTCCTTTTATTCTTGCATTGTGATACTTATGCTCTTACAAAAGGGGAAGTGGCAGAACAAATTCATTTCAAAAGTACAGTACCCTGCGTCCTCAATTGTTGATGTCTTCATGTTGTTGACTATTAGTGCATTTTTTTTTGCCCTGGGGTGAATTTAGCAAAATCATGCGTGAGACACAACAACAACAACAAAAAACAGGCACAAGGAGGCAGAGCAGAACAAATCAATAAAAATGCACCGAGGAGGAGAAAGGGGGAAAAGTTCAAAAAGACTGGAAAAGTCAAAGTCTGATCTCCCATAATCCCTCTCTTTGCTTCAGTTTTACAAATCTGGGGAGAAGACTGAAACCCTTAGTACAATGATGTCTCTGTGTAACAGATGTAAATATGCGGTGGGGTATATTTAATTTAATTTTGTATAATCACACAAATTCTGTGTTTGATCTGCTCTTAAGTATCCTGCAAAAAAATCTTCTTTTTCCTTTCCACAATGGGATTTTATTATACAGAAATAGTAACTGACGGACCACCACTAAATTAAAGGGCCCCTATTATGCTAATGTTCAGGTTTCATAGTTGAAACCTCTATAGGGACATGTTTACATGCTTTAATGTTCAAGAAGGTCTTTATTTTTCTCTTACTGCCTTTGCTGCAGCACTTCTTTTCACCCTCTGCCTGAAACAAGAGCCCAGTCAGCTCCTATTGGTTAGCTTGCCGGCTGTGTTGTGATTGTTGGTCAACCGCTTAGCGATGTCCCGCCCCTTATCATATAATGTGTTGGAGTGTTCGCCAATAGAAGCCAGTGTTACAGAGTGATGTCCCATCAGGGTTTCCCTAGTTTATATGAAATGTAGCACTTCTTTGTTTTGAGCAGTGGTCACATTTTTTCAAAGTACATACTGGAAACTTTAGAGAAGAAGTTAGGGTAAGATATATGTATCAATAGGGTTCTGATTC
Organism: Notothenia coriiceps; assembly: GCF_000735185.1. Classification (NCBI taxonomy): domain Eukaryota; kingdom Metazoa; phylum Chordata; class Actinopteri; order Perciformes; family Nototheniidae; genus Notothenia; species Notothenia coriiceps. The sequence continues at coordinate 131,076 of NW_011368143.1, read as the reverse complement.
TCTGGCACGAAGCAACTCATTCCTCTGAAGAGAAGATTTTTCTTTTGGCAGGATTCAATCCTTACAAAGAGGTGGAGAGGCGAAGGTGACCCCTGCAGAGCAAGTATCTCAGTCTGAACCACTTTCCCCTGTAGCTTTTTCCTGCCACCCGGGCCATCTGAGAGCCAAGCTCAATCCACTTTTCTAAATTGCTACCATTTAATGGAACACCTTGACCTGACTTCCCTCCCTGCGAAAAAAAAAAAAAGAGAAGTTGTTGGTAAAAAACGAGGCCTTTCCAACTTACGTCTGCCTGACGTCTGTGGAAAATTGAATGCATCCAACACCACTTTTACTGAATTGCTTGACATACGGTTCTTCAAGAGATCCACTGAGGGGTAAATAGAGATGTACAGCTCACTGATATTTTACAGGCGGTACATTTCCTTTGGCAATTACCCTTGCGTTTATTTGGAAAATTTAATGGCAGGGAGGGGATTAAGTCAGCTAAATAAACAATTTACAGAAAAACAGTTTTTTGGTGAATTTTGAGACCTTAGATGTCTATTCAGTTTGAACAAAAAGTGAATAGATACAGAAAAAACGGATTCCTCACATTAGTTTGGTCCCAGGTGGGAGGAGGAGCAGCTTGTTTTAAGACCTGCAGGTACAAGTGGAGGAGTATGCAGTCTAAAAGGGGCTTGTATGCACCAAAAGTAAAAAGAGCTTTCTATTTTATTTTTATATTTCTATAAAAATCTGTCTTTGTTTCCATAGCAATTATTGAGTTCCTCTGTTGGTTGTTAATTCCTGGAAAAATCAGAGGCTGACTTTAATCTTCTTCGCATTTTTGAAAGCCCCACATAGATATACAGTAGCTCAGTAGGACTCCTCTGATTGAGCCTGAAAGAAAATTAGCTTTTGTAACCCGGAATATTTTTCTAGTTGATTATCATTCTTCCAATGTACAGCAAACCCTTCGGATACACAACCTCGCTAAACCAGTCTAGAAAAAAATCCTCTTCTATCACTAACATTTCACACATGTTAATCTGTAGGTTTGACACCTCAAAGGTCTCTGATGAGAATTTAAATGTAGCTGGCCATAAAGCGTCCCACTCATTAAATCATGCCGGCGAGAATCTAATTAGCAATGACGGATGCCTTGAGTGACAACTTGTTTATGCAATGCGTCAATAAAAGAGTTGATGTTTGCCAAAAACCGAAGGGATAAAACAACGTCCCTGTCCTCAGCCATTGGCTTAGCGGTTAAGGGAAATTAGATTCCCTATTTAAAATTGACTTATAAAGGAGTTGCAGCAATTCTTCATCAACATCGATTGACATAATTTCTTTAATCAAGGATGTAATTTCCATTTGGTCTTAAAGGGAAACTAAAGCAACCGCGTCCAGGCTAAACAGTCTTAGTAAATTAATAGCTTGTTTTTTTTCTTCACTAGGGCTAGAGCTATCATAAAATGGTTGGTGTAGGAACACGTGTTAAATCTTTCCCTGGTATCAGCACCAAGTGTTGCAATGGAGGGAAAGTTAAATGGTGGAATTGCACTTCCATTGGCATCAAGGGTGGTCTTTTGATCTCAGCTGGAACCCCATTTGCCCGCTGGACGGACTTAGAAGGCGAGATGAGAGGCCAGTACAAGGAGATCGGTGAACCCGGGCCGGATGCCAGCTGCTGTAGGTGGATTTATACAATCTCTGAACTAAAGACGTCTCCATGACAGATAGGAATATCCACTGCATCTCTCTGAAGGCAGTGTATGCTTAATTACATGATGCAGGAAGCTACATTCAAACACTGAAATTAGTGTATTTTAGTCGGTGAGAGCAGTGTACATAGCTTTTTGGAGGAAAATCCCAAATGATGACTTTTTACAGAGCTTAAGTGTGGACAAACAAAAGGTGGATTGGAACATGGGAACATTTAATCAAAGAAAATGGTTAAAAGATGATTAATTAATTCAGATTGGAAGAATCTGGTAACTTGAATGTATATGGAGGAAAGAAAATAACTTAAGCTCATATATTTGAGGAAAACATTTATATTGAGCTCCAGTTAGTTATGACACTTGTTCATAATGTATTATTAATGATGTATCCATTATCTGTTCACTTTTTCCTATACGCTATCGTGGAATTGTATTTTATTCTGTTATTTTTCTAAATTGCTGATTGTTATTTATTTAATATTCTAGTTTCAACAGCATACTACTTTATTATGGATATTATTAAAACACAGATGAAAAAGGAACTTGGGGTCATTAACGCTTTACTTATAATGTATATATCTCTAAGAATTCACAAGTGACACTACAACCTTTTTGGACCTCAGCAATACACACACCCTGAGTGAAGTAAATCAGAAGGAAAGATCTTGAGAATGTCAAAGGACAAACATAGATAGAGTCTATTCTGATAGACTCCTTCCATTATAGTAAGATTATACCTCATTCTGTTGAGATACTGCATTTTATGGATTTTTTTTATATCTTCTCACAACAATTTGGTGCAAATGAAAAGATTGATGAAGAACAGATTAGCTCATTGAATGTGTTGCTTTAGAAGACACTTTGCGGACACTTCTAAATGCGCCACTACCCAATGAGAAAAAGGTCTGAAAGGAGCACAATCAATAGTAAGCCCCCCCCCCTTCCCGTTATTATTTTTCCTCCCTGGTCTCTTTCAACAACTGTTAGCACCATATAATCTGTCTCAGGATGGAACCTTTCCGAGAGACTTCCAAGCGTATAGATTGCTGTCTTTTATTGGAGAGATCAACACAACAAGGACAGGCTTTATTCACTATTGGAAAACTATGAGGATCTGGCCTTGCTGCTGTACTGTAGAGAAGTCACTGAACAGGCTCAGGCCAAAACCGTGAGGCTATGCATCTAACCTTAAGTATACCACTGCTTTGTACCTGCTTGACTTGAGAGTGGAGGCAAACTGGGATGGTTCGCAATCGTCTGAACTCCACCACAAGGTATAAAAACATGTTTATTTGTGAGTCGGCCTTTTCTGACCCTTTCAAAACTCCTACGTGTGGTGGTGTAAAATAATAGTTGCACAAAATATTTCAGTGATGCCAATACAGCTTTTTACTGTTTAACATATTGACTGACCCATGCTCTGTGACTCTTTTTCCAAGAGTGCGTTGTGTAAAAAACTGCATTGTTCATGTATTGGTTAAACAAATACTTGAGGGTAAGCAAAGTCCCCTTTGAGCCACCACATAATATTTTCAGGCTTTGTTGTGGAATATGCTTGTTTTAAGGTTTTAATTAATTTTTCAGAAGGTTAAATCATTTCATTAGTCATTCTTGCTGAGTCACCCTTAGTAACACATCATATTTTAAAACTTACTTCAGAAAGCCAAAGTGGTTTAAATGTAATGCAAAAACATGGTTCTCACTTGCTTGATTTAAAATGCCCGGTTTACATTTTTCACCATCACATTTACCATATCTTGGCGTGTTCTGCTGGCTTAAAACTGATGAAGCATGATTTGCTGGCGTGTATGGTGCAGGAAATGGATCACTTGCTTTGATTAAAGCACTCCGCTTGGCCGGCTTTGCACATCATAATCTAAGAATGGATTGCAGGGATGTGGGTCACGATATTAGCATCAGTGAAAAGGCAAAGCCTATAACGGGAAAAACAATGCTATCGGAAAAGATTACAATGGGATGTAGCTCTACGCTGTGTGATTAAAGTATGGACAGTATACAGAAACTGGCCCATTAAAAGGTGATTTTCCCACTTCAACCATACGCATCGCTCCCGCCTCTGAATGTAAAGGTGAGCGTGAAGATTGGTGTGTGTGCTAGCATGCAGTGATGTCCGTGCATGTGATTGAGTGGTCTGAGTTATTGACCTCTAGTGAGGGAGGAGCATTTAAGTCTATTGTGCCGTGAAACCGGCCTACAACCCGTGAACAAGGTGACTGGCACTGCCCTGTCCCATGGCACGATTCTGCCTCTGATGGATTGACTAAGCCTTGGAGAAAGACCTCTGGTTGTGTCTTTTTGTTTCCTGAGTGTGTAAGTATCTGAGTGTGGGAGGGGAAAAAACGTTTAATTGTCTACAGAATTCAAGTTCTGTTTCAGCTATCTTCCTCAATCACTTGTTAAGCTGCTGTTCTCCTAGTAACTCCTGAGAAACATTATCAAGACTGGGACTCTCCCTCCATGCCTCATGCTAATGAAACACTATCTTCTTTCTAATGATCCTCAGGAAATGCTCTCCTCTTGTCATCTTCTTATCACCATCTCCCATGCTCCTTTCATTTATCTAATGCCCGTTAAGTAATGTATAAATGAAATGTGCCCACAACATTTTCTCCCCTTCATGTTCTTCTTATCGCTACTCCTGATTCCCTCTTTCTCCACTTCAGCTACATGTGATTGAAGGGATGAGCTGAACACCCGGGGGATGGAGGCAGACTCCTACACATGACTGCATTGTACATGCCACTACTATTTATGGGATGAGTCATATTTATTGCCATCCCCATATGTGGAGGGAGGAATGTGAGGAAACCGCTAACAACATATATTAGATTGGATTTTAAAAGGCTGCCACTTGCCACTCTGCCAAGAAAGATTTAATAAAAGCTTTGGTTGTCAACACTGGTTGCGGATGAATTGCAGCAACAATTTACATGTTTATTTTTTACATAGCAGATATACCCATGTTACTATAGTACTCGCACCATGCACGGTAATTTTTACAAACGGTACCATACCATACCGTGCCATGGTACTTCTATGGTACCATGGTTCACCATAGAAACATTTCTTATGGGTGCTTTCAATTTATACATTTACTCATTCATTTGAACCAAACATATTGTGGTGATGTTGTAAGAAAACAACTGTGGGCACACTTTTTCATTCCAACATCCAACATTTGTTTTTCTCTGAGTCTCATTACAGACCCTTTTAATGGCCAGTGCTATAGCAACAGCATGCCACTTTCTGCCATTATCACTACAGCAACAAGAGTCCTTATTCAACATCATGTCAACACAAGTATGAAAATGACCAATTATGTATATATATATATGCATGAAATCAGTGAAAAATAATTAAAATAAATAGCTTTACTTAAGGGCTGTAAGTAGGTTTAGATTAAGGTTTTGAGTATAACAAGTTCATTATATAACAGTCAGAGGAGACTTTAACTTTTCATTTTAAGCTAAAGTGACTAGAATGTGTATCTAAAGAATACAAAATATTACGCAACCACACCCCTTGATGCACCCACATTGGAAAAAGTATGCTGAAAAAGTGTACTTCTTGATTAAATGTTCCTTTAGAGGG
>NW_011368143.1:117371-125753 GCF_000735185.1 Notothenia coriiceps | reverse complement strand
GGGGGGGGGGGATGTGTGGGAGAGAAACTCCTTCTTGAGGGAACTTTGTATTTGTATCCTTTGCAGACCATTTACATGCACAAAAAACCATATAATACACCAACTAAAAGCATAAAAGGGCCCCTTTAAGGTGCCTTTCTAGTAGGGGAGTGCCATACATTGCCCTATATGGCGGCCTAAATCGATAAACAGCAATCTAGGGCAATAAAGGCTGTAATAAAAAGCTTTTCAGCTAAAATAAGTCGTAATTTATTTTTGTTTTAACACTGGAAAAATCATTGTTCGGTCTGGCACAGCCATTCTCCTGCCCTGCCTCTCACTGTATGTAAATGTCAGTTTCTCTGATCACCTAAAATAATGACATTGATGGGTTTACGTTGATGTTAGTTGGATTTACATTGTGTATTATACAAATGCATAAAACCAGGTTGGTTGGGTGTTTGCCAGGATGTCTTTGGCTCCAAATGCCGTCAACCGCACAATACAGCAGCCCCCGTAGTTGGGAGACTTCGGTTTCATTCCACAATGGGAGCAAGTGGAGATGCATCATCCATCTTTATAGACATTGTATTGTTTTTATACGTTTATGTAAACCTATCACCTTCTTCATCTATTCTTCAATTTATGGTTTCCCATCAGTGCTGACTGATAAGCCGCTTTGACCCTGTGTCTACATGTCCCTGCAGTCGTTGGAGATGATGATCAATGTTTCAAGTGACATTTCTCAGCTAATAACCTCTTATCCTATTGATTCCCTGCCCAGATATCCTGCTATGCCCTCTTTCAACAAATGGATTTTGTCCACCGCTGTCTTTCTAACCACCCATCTTCTTTTCTCATGTATTTCATAGAATATCTAACACGAGCCTTCTTCTTTTCCGATTTATACTCCACATAGCTCTGCCCCCAAGGCTGAACTTAAATCCAAATAACACAATTTTTTAGAGAGTGGCTTCAAAAGTCACCCTGTAGTTTGCCTACAGGAGCGAATGTCTCTGCAGTTATAGTACAACTGAAAGGGCAGAAAAAGGGAAGGAATTGAAAAAGAGCCCTGCCAAAAATCCAGTCATGAGTTACCAGAGTCTTTGAGGAGCTTCTCAAAGGAAATGATGTTTCTGCACGCCCATATCACAAAGGCAATCAGTGCACACTCACTCACATCTTAATTAAAAACTGTGGGCACACAGAGACTCCCGGTTGTGCTGCCAACTTCCACATTCTTGTTGAAGTAATTCATAGTTCCTTCATTGTGTAACTTTTAATCTGAATTCTTGCCTTTAGTATGCAATGTATTCATATATTCATACAGAACTCAAAAGGAAAACCAAGGATAAAAGTAAAAATGGTTCATGGACTTAGTAGAAAGATAGTTGATGGCTAATAGAAAACAGTTAGCAGTAACCGAGATAAATGTATGAACTAGATAATTGCCTAATGCTGTTGTCACACTCACTTCATTAGAGGCATCTCAATGTGCTTCTACCCCCGCAGCAAAATCTTGCCAAAACAGATGTGGTGTAAAATATTTAATTTGAGCCAGTGTTAAAACTCAGCTTTAAAAAGTAATCAGTTAGTTTTCAATTTTCATTTTTTAAATAAACTAGCAATATCTTCTTTAATCACACATCCACCTAGGTTGCATATGACAATACATCGAAAAGAGAGTGGTATGATTTTCTGTCCACTTGTCTCTGTGAAAATGTAAATTACATTTATCTAGACAAAACAAGCCTTTTAGACTGAAAGGAAATAATGTAGTCCCTCCAGTTATTTGCGTGATTAATGGCCCTGCGCTCAGTATTATGCTGAATAAGAATGGCTATAACGGACCAATCCAAATGGCCAGACACTCTTTGCCTGACAGTCCATAAACGGCCATAAAGTATTAAAATATTCAAACTCATTATGGACTTTGGACATTTATGTTGCTGCATCATTTTGCCAAAAGGAGATGGAGTTGGTGACATCATTGCTTAACATAAAACGGTATTCAAGACAGAAAAAAATACAATAATTTTGATTTAAGACACTTCATTTATCATACATAACCCCTACAGAATGTTCCTCAAAATACCCTTTTCACTCATCTAACAAGTCAGGGTGCCATTTTGAGTTAATTTCCTTGCAACCACTTTGGGGATTTTACAGAGGTGGCTCAACCAGCTAACATGCAATTGTAGTGGCACAATGCTACATATGATGTTAAAACTCCACTTCCAAAAGGGAAAAACATCGACATCATCTTTTTCTTTATTCAACAGTTTGCACTAATCATAACATTGTACTGCCTTTCCCGTTGCCGACATTTGTATTTGTGTTTGTTCGCAGGGATTGCAGTTTAATCTAACAATTATAAATCCCAAAAACTGTATTTAGCATCAATGTGGTGGCAAAAAGGCTCATGTAAGCACTCACATTCCTTATGTTTTTATTTATTACTTCCCTTTGTTCCATAGTTTTGAAAGAGTTTGCAAAGGCAAATTAATTGCTTTCATTTGCCTTTTATTGTTTTACTCTGCATCTCCGGACACATCTAGACCAAATTTTGCTGCATGTCATTGCATCATAGCAGTGACTTGAAATGGTCTGCCTAGTGCATAAGAAATGAAGCTGTGGGAGCAGAATTTAAATTGGTTATATAAGAAAACTACGCCAGGAGCAAGAAGAAGTCTATGACTACACATTAGTACCAGAGAAATGTAACCCTCACATGGCTTAGTCTGCAAATAATACTATATGAAAGTTTTAATGTAATGCTTCACAAAAAATATCCTCTATGTCTTATATGTCCAACGTTTAAACGTGATGATACAATCTCTCTCAATTTCTGTTCTTGTATCCAAGCCAATGTTTCATTATAGTCTGAGCGCAAATGGTTGATGTTGTGCTACCATAAAAACACTGTAAATATTTATTGAAAATTGCTAAAAGATAAAGGCTTCTCGCTTCATCTTTGCGGGGCTCTTGACCTTCAATGTTCTCAATCATGTTTGCCCAGACAAGAGGACAGCACGAGTCGGATTAATAAAACTTTTTTCAGCAATGTATCAATTTAAATGTCATTTGAATTCATATTTTCAGGTGACAATCATCCTTATTTATTCAGTCATTATTCCACCTGCCTGAATCTAAATGTCTGGATTCAACTCCTTTCTTTTCCACAATTCACCCGCGATAGTTTAAATTGCACAATGCATGGATCATTGCACTTCATATCCTGCAAACAAACCATTTCCTGATTCAACAAAGATTAACTGTCATAGAGCTCGGATGGCAACACATCTAAGAAATCAAATCTATGGTCTGTGATGAACTCTTACAAAAAGTACTTCAGCTATAGCTCAACAAATTGCTCTTTTGATGGCTTCTCACAAGTGGCACAAAATGTGAAGGACAGACAGAGATAGTGTTGTGTGTTTTTGTCTTTTTGTCAGTTTGTGAATCTTCATTTAGTAAATTCTCTGTGCCAGGAAAATGGCACACCTATTCCATGCCACTGTCAATCACTGCCGCCTGCCGTGTACTGCTGCAGAATCATTTAGAGGAAAGAGTATACTGTATACCTAAAAGCAAACATTTGAGGTGTGTGGAAGAGGTAACTTGGGAGAATTCAGTCTACTTATATATTTTTTTATAATGCATACTTTGTCATGTAAAGGTGTTCTGGCCAATGTTAGAACAAGAGTTTCACCATTATTTTATTAGCCTAGAGTTTGGCTTTGATGTTAATTTCTAAATGCCAACAAATGATCAAATATTACAGAAAATATTCAAAACATTTATTGTGAAAGGACTACAACTGAATGTGTCAAACTGATTTGATTTCTCCAGTAGAAAATAGTCCAGGTGTCATTTAAACCTTTCATGGAGCGTCACTCCCACACTTTTTGAGCCTCCTACAGTAAATGCCAACGTAAAAAGGGCAACAGTTTGAGTTTTCCATAGTGCTAAACAAACTTAATCAAACTTAAGTTTGCCTACTCTGTACAATGCATCACACATTTTATTGTATAATTAGATGCTTTTGATTTCCCCTTGACATGTTTTTCGGTTGGTTAGGCACATTGGGTTCTCTTTTAGATTGATTTCATTCCTGTCTCTCCAAAAGCACATTTTGTATGACTCATGGGGAACTGTAAATCCTCCACTAACCAATTCACGCATGGAGTACCACAGGGATCAGTGCTCGGTCTTTAAATATTCTCATTTTTAAATGTACTCTTTGGGTCGAATACAGTAGATACAAAAATCCACTAACACCATACAACTTAGCTTAGTCTCTTGCAAAAGTTAAATACTGGTTATCTCAGAACTTACTTTGGGTAAAAAATAAATCAGAAGTTAATATCAGAGGTGTACGCAGTCACGCACAGGGGCCTAAGCCTCATTGCAGAAATGCACATTGCTTCATATTTGTTATCTGCAAAGCACTGTGAAACCGTAGCAGGTGAGGGGTAATGTACTGCTAAAGGATTGTTATTGTAAAATGAAAACCAATGACCCCCTCACTGGAACTTATCCCAATAACTAAACACAGAATATTGATTTAAGAAGGATTTGATTGAGCTGTGTTCAAAGATGAAAACTTCGTCAAAAGCAATGGTCTGCTATAAAGAAATAACAGATCATAAAACGCCATAATTGACCAATCCATGGAATGAATGCTTTTATCGCATTCCAATTCAATTACTGTGTCTGTTATTCATAGCAGATGTCTGCTATGAATAAATAACAGACTGCAGAAAGCTATTATTGACCAATCAGAATTGAGTAATCAATAAATCCCTGTAACAAATGCTTTGATTGCATCCCAGTTTAATTACTGTATATCTTTATTACTGTCTGAAAATGGTGTACTAACTCAAACTTCAGCTGCAACAACACTACTCGCAAGGTCCTAAGGCAAGTACGAATCGGCGTCTGACCTAAACATTTTAAGACCAAATAGATAAACAGATGAAAAGGCATTTATTTTGTCATGTATTTACTTTCCAGTCATTGATGGTTATTGTGGTGAAATGGTTTCAAAAGAGGTGCTCTTGTTGTGTAAAAAATGGTCCATGCTGGTCCATGCTGGTCCACTAAACTGAAAAGGTATATTTGTGATTCAATATATGTAATGAATAAAGGAGAGGGCTGAGAGAGAGGAAGAAAAAGAGAGGTCTCACTGATGCCATCAATTTGTTTCAGACTGCTTCACGGGGACGCTGGGCTCTGGCTCCTGGATGAGTGGGCTTTGTAATATTTGTGACAAATTTGCAGCCTTTCACATGAATAAATCAGTGGCAACACACTTGTATTTCTTTGAGCTTTGATCATGGATGTTTACTCTAACAGTCTGCTTTTTCCAGGTCTTCAAACCCTGAATGGTGTACTTTGAGCAGAATACAAAAAGATGACTTTCTTTACTTGGCTCAGATTGACCTGAGATTAAATCAAACAAGGGTATTCAGCAAACTGTGCAGTGTGTTTGTCAATTAGCTTGCACATCTCCTGGATAATGAGTTTGTGATGGCCAAGTCGAGGTCAAAACACGGTGATTAAGCTGACATTTTTTAAGTTGTTCTCTTCTATATACACAGGCTTTTGTCAAGCTTCTTCTGCAAAGTTCCCTCCTGCAAACTTTTAATAGCTAGATGTGACTTCCTGACAGAGTACAATACTTCGTCATCGAATAAATTATACAATGACCACACGACTGGGAAAGTGTTTTGGTTATGTTAAGTGTCGGTAAGTGGTGCCATAGGGGATTAAAATCATGTTGTGTTAGGTGTAGACTCTGGGAACAGCAGATAATGAGAAAATAAACACGGTAACACAAGGACAACTAGTTAACTGGGTGCAGTTGAAAAGCATCAAGCAAATTAAGCATGTTTAAAAATGTTTTAATTCCTTATGTGTTATACACTTATGCTTAATTTATGATTAAGGGATTAATCAGCAGAGCAAGGCTGGAAAATGTAGAACTCACCCTTGCAGGCTTTGAGGGGGGGGACTGTGAAACATTTGAAACATGTTTTGTCAATTAAGCCAGCTAAGTGGAACTGATTTATGACATATTCATCAAAATATTATTTGTTGAAATAACTTCCCCTCACCCACGCCATCCAAGCTGTAAAGGATCATTGTCGGCCTAGAAACAACACAAGTTCAGCTTCTTTCAAAAGTGGCTCTGTCATCCTTCCAACATGTATTTAGTTCTAAAATAAAGAAACAAAAATTGCTATGTACAATCAAAAATACATTATTTACTTCTTTCCCCTGTTATTCCTCTGTCAGCGGGAGAAAGAAACAGAAGGTACACACATACAAAATGTAAATCCACAAATCAAACGGAGAAAGACAAACAAAGAAAGGGGTTTAGGGAAAGCAAAGGAGAGGACATGACAGAGGTAAAGAGAGCTTGCGCACAGTGAAACCAAACATTCTGTCTTTTGTTTCCTCAAGCCGTTCATGCCTCTGCTTCCATTAACCTCCACGATGACGAGAAGAAAACAAACGGATACTCCCCGCCTTTCTCTCCAGTACCCAGTAGCGGCCGCGCTGCCGAGGTGGGGAACGGATCACGGGCGACACAGATTAGGAGTCAACAGGGTTCCCTTCATCTGGCTGGATGCAGCTGGAGGGCCGATTAGACAACCCAAGCGTGGGTGAGGAAGGGGACGCCCGATGCTATCACAGCCTCTCAAACTCACTTCCTCGCTGGGAACTCCGCAGACTACCGTGAAATTGATCAAGCTCCCAAGAAAGCTGTGTGAGTGGCATGCCAAAGGAAGGAAATGAGGACCGTTGCTTCATGAAGATACCTTCAGGTCATGAATAACCTTTGACTTTTGTGCGATCTATCGGATTTTGTTAAGAGTCTGTTAACTGGAGTCCTGGGTCAATGTAGCGAATTTTGCGGACCTTTTTGTTTGATTCAGCATCTATTTTGAGTCTATACACGAATGGTGTCCTCTATTTGAGCCCAAGAACTACAGTATGTGATGTTTGGCAAATTAAAAGCTGGAGTGCAGAACTTCTACATATTTGTATCTCCTTTAAATTCAAGCCGTAATCAGATATCCTATCACCACCAGGGAATTCTCTCCGTATTTCGCCGTTATACAAAAGTTAATGTTTGTGGTGATCTTTTCGATGCGTTTTACGCCGACAAGCTAGAGAAATGGAACAGGAATAAGGGAAGACCAGAGGGACAGAACAGCAGCTTGGGTTAACGCGAAGCTTTGGCCTGTGATGCGTTGGAAAAAATATTTGGAGTGGTAGCTCCAGATAAAAAATCTCCTTCTTCTGTGTTCAGAAGAAGGATTAAAGTTAAATAAAGTTTCATGGCCAGTACAAACAGTCCTTGGGGGTAGAGGAGAGACGAAAATCTCACAAAATGCACTTTAGGTGGCAATTTGTTGGGGGTCAAAACATTACAAAATATTGCTTAGAATAAAACATATCATCTGGAGCATAGTACTTTAGGCTTAGAAACAATGTTGAATGAACATTCTGAATTATAAACTGGTTAAAAGAACTGGATGGAGAAAGACTGTCCACTTGTTAAATTGATAAAAGTCATGTTACTTTTATTCATAGTCCACGAAAAAGACGATTCTCAAGGGCTCAAATTGATTGAGTCACAAGAAACGCTGAAAGCAAAGACCAAACAAACTGCTAAAAGAAATGAGTATCCCGAGGAATGTTATTATCTTATTTTTTCCAATTGTAGGTTTATCTTTTATTTTTCTTTAAGTGATGTCACCCCTACTGCAGATAGAATCTTGCTTTTGAGACGGTTGCAATGATAGTGATCTCTCCCTGTGGTTGGTTTTAAACATTTAGGGGGGGGATATCCTGCCATCATGTCAGAGCTGCTCTCAGCTTCCCCGAAGATACTCTCATTCTAAATCGTTCAAATTGAAAAAATAAAAAGGTATTTACAGACAATCTGCCATCGCTATCGAGGAAGAGATAATCGGATTTGAGCTGGGGTCTGGGATCGCTCTGGGATTGTTTGATCGCGGCCCACCACGACTTCCTCCACGTCCTTGTTTCCTCCTCTATCTCTCCACCACTCTGACACATTCACTTTTTCACCAGCTGTGACCTCCTGCTCCTTCCAGTCACTCATCCCAAGAAGGGAACTGGGTCAGATTGACCTTTTATCTGTCATCCCAATAACTAAGAGACCTTTCTGCCAACTGGCACTTTTTTATTTGTTCTGATACAGGGTACATTTGTTTGCTCTACATTTACCAGTCTTCATCTGCACTTAAAAGGAGTCACACTCAAAATGACACCGTCGCTGTAGTTCATTGAAGCTAGATCTGAAGACTTAAAGAGGTCGACCTCAAACATGAACAACAAAGAGCGCACTCATATATCAAGGCACAC
>NW_011368143.1:65932-117307 GCF_000735185.1 Notothenia coriiceps | reverse complement strand
CCTCATTTCGCTCTACTTTCCTCTCCTCCACCCTGTCTTTGCATGGGCTGCAGCTGACCACGCCCCCCTGCAAAGGAGGGGGCCAAGTTACGAGCGTCATGTTACCATGCTGCTACCATGCTGTTACCATGCCACTTCAACCTCTCATTCCCCTGATTGGTGGAGAGTTGGCCATATAGGCGGAGCTCCTCGTCACTGACGTCAGACTATTTTCACATCTGTATCAGTCTGTATCAGATCCGTTAAAGCCCCGTTTTTAGAGATTTGGGTATGGAGGAAAAGAGAGAGGGTTGTGTTTTCTGACACTTGGTGAGTTCCCTGACACACCGGGGACACATATTCATGTATAAAAGACATACAAAGGTGCATTTTGCATGATAGGTCCCCTTTAAGTTTTTTCTGACTCCTTATTCTGACAGCCATTTGCAAAAATCAATCCGTCTGTCTGTTCAAAGCAGAAATAACACAATCTCATCACAATTGAAAGGTTTAATTCAAAGGATATAAAGCGAAACTTTACTCAAAACACTCAATAAATCTCCCTTTATTCCGGGGTTGTTCGTGGTATGACCATTAGCTCATGGTGGATAATGCAGCTAACGGAAGACGTAAGGTGATTGTAAGATTTTACTCACTTTTTAAATCTTTGTCTTTATGAATGTTATTCCCCACCCTTAGACGGCCCAATAGGGCTAACATAATTCCGACCCTGACCCCAAAACACCCCAGAATGGGATCTATAAACAATCAAATCCATAGGATTTATAACAAGCAATGAATATTTGGGCGAGAGGCAGAAACACCAACAGTCCCCAAACCAGAGTCCTCTCTTTTTTTAAGGTTTTAAACACTTCCTTTTCCAGGTGCACCTCGTTGTGACCCTCATTACAGAAAATCAGCGCACTTGTGAAGAGCTACTGGAGAGAGAAAGGCACAGGGAACACACTGAGCCATAACACAACAATTTAGCTTATCACATGAAATAGGTAGTTAACATAGGAAACTTGTTTGCTACTTTCTGTTTGTTGTTCCATTTTTGTTTTAATCTCTTGTTGGAAAAATATTTATGAGGTTAAAGAAAGATGTGAAGAAGAATTAACAAGGTCTTAAGAAAGGAAAAATATATTAGTATCCCTTACATAAGCAATCAAGATAAAGCGGCTCCTCAGTTCCTTCACCAGTTAAAGCAACGCACCATTCACCAGTTAATAGCATCAAGCGACACTGTTTCATTGTATAATGCATACATGCAAAACATTGTTCCAAGAAGGTAGACATAAATACATACATATAATTGACAGTGTGTGCTAAAGGAAATTATCAAAATTCAATCAGCTATTATCTTTCATCATGGCTGCCAATCATTTCACTCAGTTTGGATCACTTCTAAGCTAAAAATGACTTTTGAATTGCAGCCTTTAAAATAATCTATTAGCTCTTAGTCAGTTCAGCTCTTAGTCTACTGACCTAATGATGCTGCATTCAGAGAAACCGTCTAAAGATTTCTGAGAAATAAAGGAATATTAAATTATCCACTTGTCTGTAATTGCCACTTGCACAGAGGCCATTGTTCGAAGAATTATATCAAGTTTAGAATCAGTTTTAAAGAATATTATTACATTAATCAGACTTATTTGGAACCAAACTGGTTCCTACAACAAATTGGCCAAAACAAATAAATAGGTTTCTCAAATACATTTCTAAGAAACATATTTTCTTTGGGATTATAGTCCCAGACTTTAACATGCATTACATTTAGTACATTCTAATAAAGCAAAAACAAATACAGACAACCACACAACTTGGTAAGGCTTATGGATTTGCTTAAAATAAGTATTTATAACGGGTTAGGGTCCAAATGATGGGCGTCAAATAAAGAAATTCCACTCTGACTTCACACTGGACACAAGCGGTGCTCACCTGGATGGAAGTCCTATGTTTGTGTGACCTAGATTTAAATTCAAGTAAAACTTTGTAGAAATGTCTGTTTTCCCCAAAACATATTAAAAATGGCCTTTAATGGAATGGAAACGTCATTTTCAGGAGATGAGGCTGCATGAAGAGGTCTAAATAAAGCCTTCTTTCTGTCTGTAACCTCAGACTAAGCCCCATTGACTATACAAAAAACTTCCCTTAGTGTTCCTACTTCAAAATATAGAAGCTTTTCGTTCAGTGAGGAAAGCTCCTGAGGCAGCATGGATAATTCAGCCATCACTTATATAACTCCTATTTGTTATCAGCGTGCATACAGTACTCTCCAGAGGATGCTGAATACCTTCAGTATTGCGAGATGATGGCACGTCAACTGACAAAACAAACACCGAGAACATAATGGCACCTTTAATTGACGGTTCAGTGATGGCTCATTATCCCTTTATTGGGTCACATAAATGACGGCGAGGGGAATACTTGTGCTGTAACTCGGAGGATTTACATGTCCATTTGTTCCGCCGACTCAAGCCAGAATCATTCAAATGCTAATGACTCCTAATACAAGATGGTGCTTTCAATATAATACTGCTTTTTTCATGTTCAGGCGATCATTCTGTCACACTGCCTTTGTCCAAGAGGAACTCGGACGGGCAATTTAAATGAAAAATACAGTTCTTGGCCTTTTTTATTAAGCATATTTTCATGTTTAGGTGGTTCTCCAGCAGGAGCAGCCTTTGAACAAGACATGGGCGGAAGCAGCTCTATTATAAACTGAAGATATATGAGTGCGCTCTTTGTTGTTCATGTTTGAGGTCGACCTCTTTAAGTCTTCAGATCTAGCTTCAATGAACTACAGCGACGGTGTNGAAAGTAGAGCGAAATGAGGCATGGCTAAAATGCATGATCTGTTTGGTATTTGTAGGGCCATACCTATATAAGGTATATTTATACGTTTTCTTTTTCAAAATACCAAACAGATCATGCATTTTAGCCATGCCTCATTTCGCTCTACTTTCCTCTCCTCCACCCTGTCTTTGCATGGGCNCCATGCAGAGCAGACATGGCTCTGGTTTCAGACAGAGGGTGAAAAGAAGGTGCAGCACCAACAGTATGAGAAAATAAAGAGATTTTTGAACATTAAACCTGGTTTAATGTTCAAAAATCTCTTTATTTTCTCATACTGTTGGTGCTGCACCTTCTTTTCACCCTCTGTCTGAAACCAGAGCCATGTCTGCTCTGCATGGTTAGCTGGCCGGCTCTGTTGTGATTGAACAACAGCTAATAGATGTCCCGCCCCTTAGCCTATCAAGCACAATGTGTTGGAGCGCTAGCCAATAGAAGTTCAAGTGTCACATAGTGATGTCTCTAAAGGAGTCCATTGGAGGCGTTTCAGGCAGGTGAGGGAGTGTGTGGGAGAGAAACTCCCTCTGGAAGGAACTTGGGGATTTTAGCCTTTGGAGACGCACACAAACCTATGCCTGTATGGAAGCTGCTGACAGAAATCTCCCATGATCCCCTTGGTTCATCTGCATGCACTTTTAGACGGTCCCTAATATTTTTCATTTAGCCTCTACTGTCAAAGCAAGGTGGCAGGCTTTGGTACAGAGCAGTTTCAATTAAATTAAATCTCTTTTCAAGGTTGACCTGGGGACAAAAAAACATCCAGAGGAATAACAAAAGCAAGTCACAAACAGAACAAATACGCAATAATGAGGAAAACAGTTACAAGTTTTGGAGATTTGCTCATTAAGATAAGATGGTACTTTATTGATCCCAATTTTGGAAATTGTTACATAACATCTTTGGGCAGATGTTTGTGTTGTGTACTTAGGCTACTTGGTAAAAAATATTACGAGAGTCAATATTTTTCTTTGCAGGAGGGGATGTTTTGCAGTAGGGCGGCCCATCATCGGGCTGAGTGGGGCCAGCCGGAGCCCGGGCCGCATGATGCAGCGTGTGCGGTGATTAATCACGCTGTGACTCCGCGTCTCTCGGGTCTGTCAACTACTCTGTCCGCATGATGTCCGGGAACATCTGGGGATGTCTGGGGTGACCACGGCACATTCCTCTCCCAGGGACAGCAACCAGACGTGTCGCCTCAATCTCACATCCCCCCCACCCTCCCATCCCGTCCTCCCATCCTTACCTCCAGGGTCCCTGCAGACCCAGCGTGGACAAAAGGTGTACACTCTTATTACATGACACATAACACTCTGAGGAACTGTGAACATAAGAAGGCGATGTCTTGGGGCTGTACATCAGTGACAATAACAACCGGGGCTGGTAATATGCCTGCTGGTGATCTATCATGAAGAACAACAACCTGCTGGGTGTGGGAATAAGGCCTGACACATCGCTTTAGCGGCTTAAAACAGGGATGCGGCTTAAAATACCCACAGCAACAGAAACACAAAAATGGCACACTGATTGAAGATCTTAAAGTTGTGCTGGAAATATGCACTGGTTGAAAAGCAATACACAAAGAGGTGTCATGTCTTCTTGCAAGGGCAGAAAAAAGCTTATAACAACAAAACCAATCCAGCGTCAAAAGCAAAACCCATCGGGGGAATGTAACAAATATCAAGCTGTGTCCTCATGAGATATCCAGTTGCACAGACGACTGTATTCGGAAGTAGGTTTTACTTTTTTGCAAACTAGCCCCAGTGGGCTTCATTAAATATCCCGCTTCCAACTGCTGGAAATGTAAAGCACATTATCCCACACAATTAAGAAGAGGGATTAGTTAGCTCTGTTCATCGTAACAATACGGCGGCATAGCTGGTCGTATAGAAAAAGATTCCACAAATGTTCTCAACGCAGGTGACCTAAATATTAGATTATGAAATATGCAAAAAGATTTTATGAGCAAATGCTTCCAGTGGGCAGACTCTTGCCCATTAAAACAATCCGCCGAATTACCCCTGCAATCCGCTGGATGTTTCACTCTTTGGCTTTGTGTCCCGTAGATTATTTTGTAAACATGAACCCGCGATTATATCTGCGGTTCAATCCGGGTGACTCACAGTAAATCAATTCAGCGGAGATAAAATAAAGCAGCTGCGATGAAGTTAATGCAGATGAGGTATTTTGGGCATCGAGAGGAGCAGCTGATTATGCAGTGGCCCCCCGTGCCTGTGCCAGGGAGCCGCTGCACGGCAGAGACACACGAGCTGAGCTCCCCCCCCCCCACCCCCCCCCCTCGCTCTGCGTGTGACGGCATGATGAACGATCGCCAGCAGGGAGAGCACAGGGAAATGCAGCCAGGGCAGGTCTGACATGAGGAGGGGAATCATAGGGATGTACGTGCGTTGGCTTTGTTTCTCTGGGTCCTTCTGTCCCTGCAGCTTGGGACCTGAAACACAGGGTCTTCAGTTGGCGGCGGTGGCAGATTTCACGTCCTCCCTCTGTGGCATCTTTCGACAGGTGGCAGCCCACGACTCGTTGTTTCTCAGAGCGAAGATCGACGGTTTAAATCCTGCCTGAATCAGTGATGTGAGACTTTTCTAGGCTCATCCGCGCAAAGAGATGTATAACGCCTCTCAGTGATTTAGCTTAGTTTGATGGGATTACAATGATTTTGGTATATTTTTAGCACAAACCACATGGATATGTATTCTAATCTCTAGGGTCAGCATGTTTTACTGAAGTGAACTATTCTTAAACCGCGCAGAGGGTTTTCCCAGTTTCCATGAATGAAATGAAACATTGGAGAGATGGTATTGGAGGACACTCAATAACTGAGCCATATCTGCTGTTTGACTTATTTGTCAGTCTTAAAGCATTCATCAATTTCAAAACAGACTTCCATGAACTAACCCCCATAAACTCAAACGTGAACTTTGACCCTAATTTGAAAGTTTTCTGCCTTCACACTTTCTGCAAAATAGTGGATGAAGGGGCCAGTAACCTTCATTAAAGATTAGTTAGCAATACACAACGTTATTGGTCATAATACAGACTGATAGGCAAAATGTTAACGCTTGTGTTGAGAAAAATGCTTTCACTTTAATAACAACCATTAAGCTAACTCTATGTTTGTTTTCCTGGTTGCATTGAAATAATTTCTGATGGTTAACTATTTTGTCTCGCACTAGATTTTTGTCCTGTATGATTATATTTTTAGTAGTATTTTCTCTTTATCTGGCCATTCTAAAAACATTTCCCCCAACAGTTCAGCCGGCCATTTCGATAAAAGTCTGATAAGATTAAGAACAACAACATGTTTGCTCTTCATCCAGTCTGCATAACGTATGACATTTGAATTTAGAAAGCTTCAGTGTAAGACACAGAATAGCGACTCAAAACACTTGAGCTCGAAATAGTGACTTTATGACTGACTAAACAAAGCACTCCAAGTGCATCAAACCGGAGCGAGAGAACCAGAAGTGAAGTTAGGGGAATTTGCCGTGGTTTCTACAGAGCTTTTCTCAGTCAAGGTGAACACAGCCCATTCTCTTTTAACAACAAACCCAGGAGAAACAGGATCCAGGTCCACGTGATTAATATAGTAATACTTGAAAAAGTTATTTTTTTGGACGATGTTGATGTTAAGGTCTTTTACCTTTTGTAGGGCAGAATACTTGGGAGCCTCGGCTTAACTCTGGTTTGGGCTGTGAATCAAATCCCTGCATAATGCAACCACAGGGATTAAACTGGAGCATTGCTTGGCAGTGCTCTGGTAAACACAGCTTCATCAAGAACCAAACAACAAAACTCGACAAGTGAGTTAAATGGAAATGAATTCTAAGAACGCTCCCAGAGTGAGGAGCGTGTCTTCGCATTTGGCTGTCAAGAGATTGTTAATGCTGATGTCCGTGGTGTTGAAAGGGAAGAAGGATTCATTTTTCTTAAAGGACTCAACCTATTCAATGGAAAGTAATCCATGTAAAGTAAAAATAATAAAATAGATGGAATAATAGAAGGATTTTATGCTTAGAAGTGTCACTACTTGAGTTCTTGGATGTAAATAGAATTTACATTTTTGTGTTGATAGAAAAAGTTACATTTGTGAGTAACATTAGTTTAAATAAAACAATGCTGGTAGTCATTGGTTTCTTATCCGCCATTAACAACTTTTGACGATTGCAATCCAATTAGTATTCCAGTGTCAGGACTTGTTGGCTGTAATTTTCAAAAAAGACAAATATCATAATTTTGTGATTTAATACATGAATGAAAAAAAGAGAACATTACAGTTGAAATGGCGCTTCAAAAAAAGATTTATATGTAAGCCTAAGACCTTTACTTCACAGGCAAGGAAATAAACAAATGTTTACACCTACAGCAAGCATTATAAAAGAACTACAATCAAGGCTGGTTCATCCAGCATGACTACATACTGTATGCCACACATTATTGCTGTAGTAGGCAATGAAACCCTTACATGACCGAGAGGAAGAGCAGGAGGGGGGAGATAAAAATAAATTGGCAGCTGTGAATCTGCAGACGGATGCACAAATCCTCGGGCGGATGGGTAAGGTAAGGCCTGTTTTATGAGTTAAACGACATTTAAATAATTGTCTTGAAGAACAAACCAGAATGAATCACCTGTCATGACACAAAGACAAAATACTACAATAGTTGAGTGGGAAAAAAGGGCCAGCATTTGTTTTTTGGAGGGAAGCACTAAATGACACCAAAAAGCTTCTTCCAAAAAGTTAAATAAAAGGGAAGCTAATGCTCATGCTAACCAAATCTTAACTAAGACATCAATACTTCTATACACCAGAACTATTAAACAATCCATTAGAACCTCATGTACACACCCTTAATTGAACCTCATCCATAACTTGACACCATATTCTTCTCATCATTAGAGTCTGCATTCTTAGTCAATGTGTTATCATGTAGTCTTTACTAAACATCTTTATTGCTCTAATAAAATGTCCAATCAATGCTACTATGACATATTTACTGCTGCTCCTCTATCGTTGGCACACATCTCAGCAGGACTGATCTGAGCTGAAAAAAGTTGCTTGCTTGGTCGGCCATTTTTTTTCTGTTTGAAAATCTGAGTTGAAAGAGACAAGGTCATATGGAGGATGTTCTTGCTGACTGAATCTGCAGGGCGAACAAGAATGACCTTATGTTCAAATTATTTAAAAAAAATGTTTTAAATGAGGGCAAAATGTTCCACAAAGGTCATTCTTTTCTGCAGACGCTCCGTTCCCTTTACAGTATCTTCCTCAATGTTTGTTAAGATAGTTGAGCCCACTGTCTCTGGAGTCACACATGGGATTGGATCCCAGGGGAACAATAAGTATTCTGAAAAAGACAAAAACAGGCACGTAAACAAAGAAAAACAAGGTCTGCTCTCAGGTAAAAGACAACTGGAAAATATATGTATCAGAACAAAATGATGCATACTTTCGCCAAAAGCAATACATCAATTCAACATCTAAACAACTCTAAAGGGGCAAAAAAATAAAATATCATCCTACTCAATGCACAACTATATATATATCTAGCTGTACCTGATTTAAATATATGACCACCAACACAAGTAAGTCTAGATAAACAAAGTACTTGAGTGGTATATACACTGAACTTTTCTCAAGGTCCTGTTACAAAGAGTGTTTATTGTCTGTTTGAATATGAATTGAATTAAAATGTTTAATTTAGTTTGTTACAATATCAATTCAGGTGTATACATGACATAAATGTGGTTAGTTTTATATATTTGTTTTTGCATGCCTGGGATGTTTCAATCAAATACAATTTACAACAGGTGTGCTTAATGATGTCCTCTGAGCAGGGAGGGGCTGGGCTCTGTTAAGATGAAGTAAGACAGTTCTGCAGCAAATTATATTATATAATCTTGTGTGAGCTCAATGGTATGTATGGGTGCCCATTAATTTATGAAATGTCAGAAGCATTTTAAAACGAGTTATAAAGGTATGTTCATTATTTATGAATATATTATTCTGTGTAATTTCGATGCTTGCTCTGTTAAGCTCCCCCTATGCTTTCACGGCAAATGGTATGTTCCAGTTAGGTGAGGCTGAGAAGGTAAAATGACATTCACTGGAGTAAAAAGGAGACTGCAGCTTGCGGTGAGACAGTTTTTTTCTTTAGTTTTATTGAAATTCCCAGGTGTTTTATTTGCCCTTTGGTTCATGTGTTCAAAAGCCACCTTTTTTCCACAACTCTTGCCTATCAACCTGGTAATAAATATCACTTTTTAAAGATTGGTGGTTCCAAACAAAATCCTCTGGCCTTTATATGAAGTGGCACAACTACAATTAAACTCCAAAGCTGATCAAATTAAACTACTTTCTCTGCTGTTGCATTCAAATTTAAATTAAGGATTTTATTCTCATTTACTGGACGATTACAAACAGTGTTGCAGAGAACACCGCTTGTTATGTTTGTCTGCATGTGGAGTTTAATTAATCATGCACTGTTATGATTTTATTTATATAGCAGTGAGATGGCATCTAATTAAAATAGATTGTATTTACTGCTTATATGGTTCAATTATCAAGTGAACACCAAACAATGTTGTTGTTCTGCTAATTAATATTCATTTTATACGAAAAAGTTCACCACCTAATAGAAATATGAATCTTTGACTTGAAGTCGCTACGAATGACTTGCTTGAAAGAATCAAACAATTTTCGAAAGTGTACTTGGTATTGGAATTGTATTTGTTGTCCTTATGGAAATCAATACTTAATCTTTTTGTGCAGAAAAAAACCTGATCTTTTTTGTAATAATTGCTTCACAGATACATACCTGCTTTAATGTCTTTCTCTGTTTCCCTTTCCCTCTTTTTCCTCTGATCCAAGAACAAACAGAGTATCCTGAGCTTAGTTTGGCAGCGCCTTCGTCACTGAGAAACCCCTCTTGTCTCTGGGCACCAGTGGAAGTGACTGCCCTTTCATTAATCTCCCTGTCCACAGTGCAGACCTCCCCTAATTACAGCCATTGTTTACCTTTGTGCTGGCAAGCCCATTGAATTATTGATGGCCGCCCTGCCCCGGTCAGTTTAAAGGCCTCGCCATTCGGGCACGCACCAGCCAATGGACAGATACCTGCCAACACAACCCCATGTCTCCACTGTGACACTCCACTGAATTATTATGCTAATAGCAATTTGTTTTCCTGACAGTTTGCTGTGGTGCGGAAAAAGGCATGCCATCATTTGTTGTGTCGCTGTTTGATTATATGATAAATCATCGTTTTAAATGGATCATCAGGCGACTTCCAAAGCACTTTTCCAATGGTTTATTTCCAGGAAACATTATTGCTACTACCCTTGATTCTTAATATATTGAATAAATAAATGACCCTTTTATGGCTATCGTTGGCGATCATCCTTACATCTTATTTAATGAATGGAAAAGCTTCTGAAGCACAATACAAAGTTGCATCCAATTTGTGCAACCTGCCTCCAGTGGCTCATTATAACCCTCTAATGGCATGCATATATAAAATCCCTCTATCTCCACGGCAAAAAAGCAACAAAAAAAAAGCAACTGAGACCACACCAAATCCGTGAATGATTATCCCCAACAATAAGTAAATCCGCAGAACTAAAATTCAATTTCAAGAAATCCCACAGTCCTACTGCTAGACGCCATTCAAAGCTCATGAGGATTTGGACTTAAGGCGACTTAGAGGTGATTTATTCAGTAACCCAAATGGCTGTGCAAAGTCCGATAGGCCTTCAGAGAGAGAACCTGTGTCTCTGCGTCATGACTCACTGTAACTATGCTGACAAGATAGAGCAGGGGTGTCAAACTCAAGGCCCGGGGGCCAAATCCGGCCCGCGACTTCATTTAATGTGGCCCCTCAAGAGCTTGCAAAGAATATAATATGTTTATTATACGGTTACATGCCGATTTACAGAAGCACGTTGCCCATAAACTACATATCCCACAATGCATCTCAAATTTGACTTTTTTTCTCAGAATTTGACTTATTTTCTTCAAAATATTAATTTTTTCTTAGAATTTGCCTTTTTCTCAGAATTAGATTTTTTTTAAATCATTTTGTAACATTCTCAGTGAAGAGACTTGCAATGATTTGCCCTAGACTTCTGCTTTCAGACGTAGTTAATTATGAAGTTATTACCCTATCCGATAATAATCCAATGCAGAGGCAATAATGTCATATAATACATTATTTTATATATATTAAATATTTATATATGTATTTTGATATATAGTCTTAAAGTTACAACTGGCCCTTTGAGTGCAACCATAATGCTGATGTGGCCCGCGAAGAAATTGAGTTTGACAACCCTGAGATAGAGGGTCGTGTTGTCTCAGATTGCCTGGGATTATGCTCCACTGGTAGAGCCTCTACTCTAAAGGGTCTTTTCTACTCCGTTCCCGCTACCAGGCTAATGGAGATTAACACACAACATTATGTTCATCAGGAAATGTGGTACTTTGACCAGGTCTAAAACCTCAAATCTGCCTGGGCTGAAGGGTATTTTCTTCTATAAGTGCACGTACATACCTGTAAACTGACAAGTGATTGAAATATTATAGATGCACTGTATGTGACAATTTATGCTGACAGTATGGTCACAAGTTTCACTAATGTGTTATATAACTACCTGAACTCTTTTTCATAATAAAGGGATTCTGGTCGCCGGACCAATTGACGCAATTGTTGGCTTGTCACACTGACATTGCCTCGATTGAACCCAATCATGTGAGGGAGGGGGATTTTATATTTTCAGAGAGCAAATATGATGTTGTTGGGATGCAAAACCATACTTGTTTAATGGCTTTTAAGAGTTAATGGTATCTAAGTAAAAACCCATTTTGATGAATTGTGGTTTTTTGAAGATCAAGGGTGTCATGTCAAATTCAAAGACTGCTTTTCAGCAGCCCAACTTTAAAGAGAGGCCATTAAGAAAACGTTTTTTTGTAAAATATCAGTGAGAAATTGATCGATCTTCAACCCTCTTTAATATCATGAAGCCAGCCTCATCAGTTAAAGGTGGGGTAGGTAAGTTTGAGAAACCGGCTCGAGATACACTTTTTGTTATATTCCATGGAATGCTCTTAACATCCCTATAGCAATGAATATCGTAAGTGCTTTGGCAAAATATCCATAAAAACATGTCATCTGTGGGAGCCGTAGTACTGTAAAAAGCAAGACCAATCATTTTAGCCGGCCCGGATAAAATAACTGGATGGCCTACCTGCCTTTCAGCCTTCCATCTGTGCACACACTTATCTCGTGCCCTCATTGGTCATGTGCGCGTTTGTGTGTGTTGGAGGAGGGGCTCTGTAAGGAAGTGGCAGATTTGTTCCGGCTGTGTATTTTCAAATTCTAGCGCACTCCAGCTGGTTTCTCCAAAATTACCTACGCCACCTTTAACTTGGTGCAGCGGGCAGAAATCTACAGCTAAACAAGAACTTTGCCAGAGGTGACATTTTCAATTAAAATGTGTACAATTAGGGCTGGAATCATAAGAGCAGACAGTGAGAAAAACACACAGTTAATGTATTTTATTCAGTCAATGATGACAAGTATGCATCTTCATATTAGTATCCATCAGTAGGTTTTATTTCTGCTAACTGGCTTCTGATTTCGGTCCAGCTCCACCACTGGTGTGCACATTACAGAATTACGCTGCAGCTGTTTAAGGGAGTGTAAGGATTCATGTTTTGGGAGGAGTCCAACAGGCATGAAAAATCGTGGTGTTAAATTGACTCACTTAGAATTAGAGCAGGGGATTTTGGGTGTGGAAAACCTATGCTATCAGCAATGCTAAAGCCAAATTGTTGCAGCTTTTAGGATCTATTTGTTTTGAGTCTGTCTGTATCCATATATCTATAGCAGATAGACATTCATCCTCACTGCTTCCATGGGAGACAATTTTATTTTCTCATAATCACCTCAAATTCACACTGGGAAATTGAGTGAGTGGGTGCATAAAACACATTATTACCAGAGGAGCAATTATATCAGTCAATATGAACATGAAGCTCCATATTTAAAGGTTTGTATGCAATGTGTTCTTTTTTTACATCAAAATCGATTGACTAACGGGAATTTTCAAGGTGTGTGTGTGTGTGTGTGTGTGTGTGTGTGTGGGTGTGTGTGTGTGGGTGTGGGTGTGTGTGTGTGTGTGTGTATTTTAGCGTGAAATTGACATTTTCTGTAAAAGTATTAACACAAAGAAATAATAGGGAAAACAAATCAAAGTAAGGAACGGTATTATTTAGCTCCACAGAAACTTGGTTTACATTTCACGTGTATTACAAATTCAATTAGATTTCTAATTACCACAGGAACAAAACAAGAACAAAGTATGCAATATAGCTGTATTTGCTCCTATGAAAATCACTCTTTAATGCAGGAGACATAGGCCTAAGGGTATATGATATAAAAACATACAGATTTTTGTTTTATCATATTTCTGTAAAAAACTAACCTTTTGTGGACTATTTCCACCATTGGAAGCTCAAATACATGAGTGGAGATAACTTTAAATACATGAGTCTTTAACCAACTGGAACAGAGTGGTGCATGAATGATTCCTAAAACCCGGAAATGGAATTTTACCGCTTCAAGGCTAACTAAGTTATTTTTGTATAGTAATTAAATGCCTGTAATGAAGTCGTCTTAGCCCAAGGCTTAACCACAAGCTTAAGATATGTTTCAAGTTTTGTACTATGACATAATATACATGAGTAAATATCCGAAGCAGGCAAAGCTGCTAAAAAGTGACTAAATTAACTGCTAAATGTTATCTCGCCATTAGCCGCCATTAGCTTAGCGGTTGTGACCACAGCCATGTGGCCGTTATGTTGTTTGTTCATAGCCTTACGTTAACTTTTTTCTTCTGCAGATTGCATTACTCTTTAATAGCCACAAAGTGGTGTTAATGTGTGGAGATTATCCTGCTAAACATAACATGTAAGTATCATAAATGTTTGTTTGACACTGAGCTTATTTTCTGCAAGATACCAAAATCCAATGGAAGAGTCCAATTGCTTTTTGGTGAGGGAGAACTTGCTATGCTAAGTACTGGGTCGGACTACAAACATACTCAGCACTCCACCACTCCATATCGCTTAAGTGTTAGGATGGGATGTGCAACACACAAGGATCCTGTTAGTATTCTGCACAGGTGCTGTGTAACACTCCTTCACTCCAGCGAGAACAGTAGGCTGAGGCTGATGATGATGGCCAGCCGCAGGGCGAGGTTGTTGGGGGTGCATAGTAATGAGACAGCAAATGGAAAGGCTTGTCAAGAGGCATTAAAGTGTCACTTTCCGAATGTGAATCTCCACATCACAAAAGGGGGTCTCGATGTATGTTATTTCAGGAATATAACTGTAATGTACGCTGGCACTACTACAGCCAACAGGTTATTTTTTTCAAAGTGAATAATCGTGGAGAACAAAAAAAAGAGCAACTATGACTTTGTTCAGGATGAGCTTTCTAAAACATACTCTGCATAAAAAAAACTGCTATGCAAAAAATAAATATGATGAGGGTTGTTATGGAAATCAGTCGGAGAGTTGTGAAGTGGATGGATGACACCGAGAGTGCCATACAATGTGTTTCTCAAGTAGCGTTAGAGTGTCAATCTCAGAATGTCACCCATCATGTGATCAGTTAGGGTGCCTGAACACAGCGCAGATGATTTAACACTGAGGTTGTTGTCATATGTCATGATGGATTTTTGTACATCATAATGTATAGGTTTTGATATGTGTAAAGCTTATGGTTGATAAGTGAACCCCGCATAAAAATATGTCAAGTGTGGTATTTATTGGCAGAATTGCATGAATATATCTAAAAAAAAAAAGTTTGTTCTAAAGGAAGCTACAGAAGAGGATAAGGTCCGCATGTGATTTTATTTTAATTTTAAATTCTGAGTTTAAAGTCAGAATTCTGAGAATATAATTTTTGGGGATTTAACCTAGAAGTACTAAGTAAAATAACAACTGTCTTTCATTGTATGTATTTAAACAGTGAATTTGTACGACTAAAGTTCGAGAAAAATCAATGAAACATGTTGTAAAACCAAAAGTGTGCAGGATTATTTTAGTTTGTCAGCTTTATGAAGCACACATCTATCAATCTATTTTCCTTCGAATCCATGGCAAAGTTTTATAGTTATTCTAACGTGAGGGAAAAGAGTAGACAATTTTAACAACATGGCAACAGCAAACTTGGACAAAGCACATAGACTGAATATTCAAAAGCAATACAAAATCACTTATTTCTAACCACATTGTCTTTTTTCCCTCAAGTGTTTTCATTTATTCAGCTGTCTTTTTCACACTGAATACAGTATATCATTTTGTTTTATGAGTCATTTGCAGGGCCGTCCCTCTCTACAGGCCGACCATGCAGACTGCGTGGGGCCTCACCTTGCGGAGGGGGCCTCATCTTGAGGAGGGTGCCTCAACTGAGCCGAAAATGTGCGCTTATGCGGCGAAAAGTGTGGCAAGGCTCCACTAGCACCATATCACTCTTTATAAGGGACTGATGGGTAGGAATCCTATAAGCAGCAGATACTTTATTCATATTCTTTGTAAGCAATTTAGGTCATAATGTAGTGTTGGTCTTCCATACAACTTAAATATGGAAGCAACAATGGAAAATGCAGAATCCCAGACTGGCATAACTCATGCTCCAAAAATGCCCTTTATTTCCCATAATGCAAACACATATGTTCCTACTGGAGACCCTCCATGCCGGTTAAATGCCGATCTCTGCATGTCGCTACCACAATACTCCAAATGATCCAATCCATTTTTTGTCAAATGGAGTATGCCAAAAATACCAGGATGTACTGCATGCGGTCGCGTTTTGAAATTTGCAATCTAAGCATGCTTTTCTAGCTATGCTCACAATCATTGTGCAGTAGATGTAGAGTATGAGCAATCATTTGAAAGTCCAAGGTACCAGGGTGATAAAGTAAATTCAACTTATATTTATACAGCATGAAAGAGTACATGTAGCTGTACTACATATAGCAATATTAAAAAAGCACTCTTGTCTTTTAGGCTTTGAAGTCTTCAAGCCAAAGATAACCCTAATAAGATTTTCAGGGTTTATGTTCTCAGACTTCACAAAGCTTCTGAAATACAGACTGAGAATTATGCAAAGAGGCTTCAGAAAAGACCCACTCAAATGTATAGAATGCTCAATGTAGCCGTTCCTGTAGACTACATTGGTTTAAGATACGATGTAATCACAATGTCTCAGATTGATTGTGGCTTTATGGTCCTAGACGATGTCATTCCTTGCTTTTTACAAAGTTGTCTGCCTATATCTGCTGTGAACTGTCAAGCAAAGAGAAAGCCTTAACAACAAATATTGTTAAAATGATATAAACATAATGAAATGCTTCTGCCCCTGATGCATTTAGCAGAACTGAGATAGAAATAGGACTTGTAATCATCTGTAGGAGAACAAATCAAAGCGTCAAAGACCTTTTCCAGATTTTTTCTTTCCAAGTTAAAGCATGTATTTTGGTTCCACAGAAAGAAACAGCACGGAACAACCAAAAAACATCAAAGCTCAAATCGCTATCCAACATTACACCTCCGTTAATTGCAATTGGCTTTACATTTCGTGCCGAATCAATTTAATGGAGTTGGGTGCTTCAAAAAGAGCTATTTTTTTATTTGGTGTTCATGTAGTCGATGGAAACTCGGTGACATCCATTACTTTTTATCTAAGGTGCCGTTTCCAAGAGTCTGCTGGGGCCTTGAGGTTTTATAGGCGCACATAACGGTGTTGTCAGCATAATAATGACAATTTATAGCATGTTAGCGAAAAAACAAGTGGAAGCACGTACATTTAGGATGAAACTGAACCTTTTAGGACTACAGGACTAGTATAATGCCCGCTGAAGGTGCCAATGGTGGCAGAATAAATGTATGGGGGGGAACCAGTAAAAATATGTCCTTCTAACAAAAGATATCCTTGGTTTTTGTTGAGCAGGCTATATTTTCTAGTGCAGCCCCGCAACAAAAAACTGACAGGTATATAACAGTTGAATAAGGAGACATAAGATCCATCAGAAAATTGTCTTTTGACAGATAAATCACTGTCTGTTGGAGGGTTTTGAAATGTTGTCATGTCAAGTTTGACAGAAGTAGATTATGGAACGAAAAAAGAATGAATGATGAGTTTTGCTGACATGAGTTTTCTTTGTAGATAACAGATGACCTGAAAACATCTAATATTAACAGATTTATTGCACCAGGCTTTCTGTGTTTAATCTTTGTTTATGAAATCCTTTGATGGTAAGGTGTACAAAAACAGGTCTACAAAAACAGAACACTGTGCACTATATTAATTACGATTTTCTCCAAGGTCTCAGTGTTTGCCACCATTTCAATGTCTTCAAACAAACTAAAGAAAACCTTGATCTGTCTTGAATAGAGGTGAAATAATATGTCATCAAGAACTACTTCCTTTGGTTTATTAGATCTTATTTTTTCAGCATAAATGAAAACCTTGTTGATAAAATGGTTGAGGAAATATTTTTGAAAGGAAGAAACACCTTTTCTAATATGAACAACAACATTTTGTGAGGTTGAAGTTTACTGTTTTGAAAGTCACTGAAATTAGAATGCGCACTGCCAATAGCGGTATCTGATTTAAAAACGATTTCAACCTATTTATTTTTAATGAAACCATGTACCTCTCCTTCAAAATGAAACCAAGTACTTTCTAGTGATGTGTCGGTCGCTCAAAGAGCCGGCTCTTTTACGTGAACGACGGGAGCCGGCTTCAGTAATACAAGACAGAATGATAATGATATCCACGCTACGGGTGCTCCGTGCATGCATGCAGTGACATGTAATATCCAAGGATTAGAGACTGTTGGATGCTGCTGTTTTGAGCATTGCAATATATTTATTTTCATTATGTTATTTATTTATCATTATTTTTAGGCTCAGCAAAGATTTGTTGTCAGTTTGTATAGGTGTTGCTATCTGCTTTTTTTTAGCGTGGTTCTACAATCAGAGAGTTACAGGGGTCTGTAAATGCAATGAAAACAATTTGCCACAGCAAATCATTTCTATAAAAAATATAATTTTTTCAGTACAAAGGATGTATTGAATAATTTAAGTGATATATGTGTATAGATATAAATCATTAGTCAAAACTGGGCTACATTTGATCATCATCTGTTTTTCACCACTCTATTACAGGCACTTGCTCAAATGAAAAGTTAGCTTGTCTTGTTGACAAGCTAACTTTGGCTATACCTCCACCCCGTTGTCAACTCTTAGCGGCAAAAAAGACATACGTTGTCACTTGGGGAGCAGATCTGTCTCACATCATGCACGGAGTACAACTCTAAGCATTATAGACATAAAGATAAGCGCAATGAGTTCTTAAGAAAAGGAAAAAAGACAGTAGTGTGGTGACTCTAGTTAACCATAATTCACTTTTGGGTTACAGTTCCTACACGGACCTTGTTTAGTGTAACACCGAGTATTTAGGTTGCCAAGCTAGAGCTAGCAAGGCACTCTAACTTGACTCTCATCACTGAGCACATGTTTGATATCTCTATGGCTTGATGGAAAATAAAGAGTGGAATTCCATCTTAAATACTCCGCCTCCGACTCCTTCTTACCGGCACTACACTGGTGACCCTGCGTTTTTCGAGATAGTTTCCGAAAAAAATTTGAACATGGCTGAACGAAATATTTTCGTTAAGCTGCCGGAGTTTTGGGAGCATGCCGCGGAGGCATGGTTTGCACACGTGGAGGCTCACTTCGCTTGCAAGCATCTCCACGACGAAGAGCGGAGATATTACCACGTGGTGGCTTCGCTGGGGGTTTCTACTTCAGCGGTGGGTTTCATCGCAGCACCCCCACGCCTCGGCAAATACGAGGCTATCAAGGCTCTTCTCCTGAAGACATTTGGTTTATCGACGAGAGAAAGAGCCCGCCAAATTATGGACATTCCGGGCCTCGGAGATGGCAAGCCATCTCAGTTGATGGAGAAGATGCTAAGCCTGCTAGGAAGGGGAAGATACTCAGATTTTGTTCATGGAGATGTTTCTTCAACACTTACCTCCCCGGGTCCAGACGGCGTTGGCCAACACACCCATCACGGAGCCCCGCGCGCTGGCCGGAGAAGCGGACCGTTTCTTCCTGGCTACACGACAGTTTGGTGCGGAGACGTTGGCTGTGGCGCACAGCGGCCCTTCGGCGGGCAAGAAAGCATGGCGGAGGCCGGACACGGCTGCGCCGGGTCGGCGAGGAGATACCGGTGAGTGTTTCTACCATGCACGTTTCGGGACGATGGCAAGGAGGTGCATCGCTCCATGCAGCTACAAACCTCCGGGAAACGGGGGTGCCGACGCTCAGTAGTGGCTCTGAGTGTCGGCGGCACGGGCAGGCTCCTTTTCGTCAAAGACAGTGTTTCTCTGCGACACGGGTGCGCAGCGGAGTGTGGTTCCCGCGTCGAGAGAAGACATCACTCGAGGCGGGCACGGCCAACGGCTAACAACGGCTAACGGCGGACCCATTCGCACGTACGGATTACGGCTTATGTGTTTGTGCATCGGTGGACAGCGTTTCAGCTGGGAGTTTGTAACAGCGGACATTTCTTTTCCTCTTCTTGGGGCGGACTTTTTGTGTGCTCATGGGCTGTTGGTGGACATTAAAAATAAACGTTTAGTGGATGCCTTAACGTTTTCTTCTCTCGTGTGCACACTCGGCAGGGCGGCGTACGACGGGCTGTCGGGCTCGCTGTCGGGGGAGGACATTTTTCTCAGACTTTTGGCCGAGTTTCCTGATCTGTCGCTGCCCACTTTCTCCGCGCTCACCACCAAACATGGCGTGGAGCACCACGTCACCACCGAGGGGCCTCCAGTCTACGCCAGGGCCCGACGGTTGAACCCTTCTAAGCTAGCCGTAGCGAGGGCGGAATTCGCAACCATGGAACGCCTGGGCATCGTCCGCCGCTCCAACAGCCCTTGGGCCTCTCCTCTGCACGTCGTGCACAAGCCGAACGGCGGTTTTCGCCTGTGCGGGGATTACCGCCGACTCAACGATGCCACTACACCTGACCGCTACCCGGTGCCGCACATACAGGACTTTTAAGCGCATCTGGCCGGCACGAAGGTTTTCTCCAAGGTGGACCTGGTGCGTGGATACCACCAGGTGCCCATGCACCCCCTGGACATTTCCAAAACGGCAGTAATAACGCCTTTTGGACTCTTTGAGTTCCTGCGGATGCCTTTTGGGCTCAAGAATGCCGCCCAGACGTTCCAGCGCCTGATGGATTCGGTGCTGCGGGACCTGCCTTTCGTGTTCGTGTACCTGGACGACATCCTCGTCGCCAGCGTTTCAGTGGAGGAGCACCTGTCTCACCTCCGGGCCCTGTTCACGCGGCTCAGCGAACATGGATTGATCATCAATCCTGCAAAGTGCCAGTTCGGGGTGTCTGATATTAACTTCCTCGGGCACCGCGTCACCAAGGACGGTGCAACACCCCTGCCGGCGAAGGTGGAGACTGTTGCGGCTTTTCCTCGCCCGCTTACAGCCCGGTCGCTGCGTGAGTTCCTGGGGATGGTGACTTTCTACCACCGTTTCATCCCCCGGGCCGCCCACATCATGCGGCCATTGTATGAGGCTCTAAAAGGCAAGACCCCCGTTCAGGCGATCGACTGGACAGCAGAGGCGGAAGTCGCTTTCACTGAAGTTAAAACCGCACTGGCTCAACGGCTCCCATCTCCATCACTACGGATGCTTCGGACTACGCAGCCGGCGCGGTGCACGAACAGTGGCTGGACGGAGCTTGGCAACCGCTCGCCTTTTTCAGCAGGCAGCTGACGCCGAGGGAACGCAAGTACAGCGCTTTTGACCGGGAGCTCCTGGGTCTTTATTTGGCTGTGCGGCACTTCCGTTTTCCTGTTGAAGGCCGTGAGTTCACGGCGTTTGTAGACCACAAACCGCTCACCTTTCGCCATGTCAAAGGTGGCGGAGCCTTGGTCGGCACGTCAGCAGCGGCAGCTCTCCTACATTTCGGAGTTTACCACAGACATTAAACACGTGGCTGGCAAGTCGAACTTGGTTGCCGATTGCCTCTCCAGGGTCGTCATCGGAGCCGTCCAGCTGGGCCTGGATTATGCCCCGTATGGCGGCGGACCAGGTCACCGACCTCCGTCCAGAGTCTGAAGACGGAGATGCGCGGCTGCGCCTGAGGACGTGGTGTTCGGCGACGCGGGCATCACCCTTCTTGTGCGACGTCTCTACGGGCCTGTCCAACGACCCGGTCGTCCCGCCAACCTGGAGGCGTCCTGTTTTCGAAGGCGGTGCACGGCTTTGTCTCACCCTGGGCGTTAAACCTTTCGGTGCCGCTTGGTGGCCGCGAAAGTTTTGTCTGGCGTGGGCTGAAAAAGGATGTAAGAGCTTGGGCCGGGGGTGCGTGGCTTGCCCAACGCGCTAAGGTGCACCGCCAACACGAAGGCCCCTTTGGAGCGGTTCCTAGTGCCAGAGAGGAGATTTGACCATGTTAACATCGACCTGGTAGGTCCGTTGCCCTCCTCTCAGGGTTTTTCCTACCTCCTCACCATGGTGGATAGGACGACCCGTTGGCCGGAGGCGGTTCCTCTTGTGTCGACTTCAGCCGCTGACGTGACTAGGGCTTTTATTGCGACGTGGGTTAGTCGTTTTGGCACCCCGTCAGACATTTCCTCGGACAGGGGCTCACAGTTCACTTCAGGGCTCTGGGGCTCGGTTGCAGACAGTTTGGGGGTCAAACTGCACAGGACTACCGCTTACCACCCCGCTTACGCTCGGCTGGGCACGTTTTCATCCGCCACGACGCGCACAGGGGCCCCCTACAGCCCCCTTACGATGGGCCTTTCCGGGTTTTGGAGCAGGGGGACAAGCACCTGGTGGTCGACATGGGTGGCAAGGCGGAGACCGTCTCGGTGGACCGGGTGAAGGCTGCTCATTTGGACTTGGAGCAGCCGGTGGTGTTGGCCCGTCCACCACGACGGGGTCGACCCCCGTCTTCGATTCCCGCTACAGGTTCGTGTCCTGTAGTCCCGGTTCCCACTTTGCCGGGAACCGCACGTTCAGGAGTTGTGTTGCCTGCCCCCATACTCAGGAGTAGAGGGGGTCGGCGTGTTGTTCCTCCCCGCCGCACGGACTTTGTTTATCTGTGAATTCTGGGGGGGCTTGTGTGGTGACTCTAGTTAACCTTAATTCACTTTTGGGTTACAGTTCCTACACGGACCTTGTTTAGTGTAACACCGAGTATTTAGGTTGCCAAGCTAGAGCTAGAGCTAGCAAGGCACTCTAACTTGACTCTCATCACTGAGCACATGTTTGATATCTCTATGGCTTGATGGAAAATAAAGTGTGGAATAACATCTTAAATACTCCGCCTCCGACTCCTTCTTACCGGCACTACAGTAGACCATTTTTTTTATAATAAGGCAGAGAAATAAGCCGCTCTCAAATCCTTAATCTCTGTCTGACATTTCTGCAATAAGTGGATGACACTCAGAGTTTATCAGCCCTAAAATGTATGTGCAGCTTTTCAAGATTCCCGAGTAACATCATCTGGGTACTTTTTAAATAATTTTTATTCCTAAATGGAACATCAACAACAGTCAAGCATTAAATGATTAACACATTCCTTGGAAATGGGGGTAAGTATATTTTGGAGAATGTAGAAGAAGAAAGGGGAAAAGAAAAAGCAAGTTGATAAATACTGTATACTATAAATAATGATAAATAGAAAAGCTCAATAAGATTTTGAAATCACCCGCATGAGTACTAGCTATTCAGCAGGAAAAATACGTTTCCCCCCACCATTAAAATATTATCAGATGTTGGCATAATCAAAGCAAGTGGTTCAGACAAATCATTAATGATTTTATTATGTAGCTGTGGGGATGTATCTACCAGGACATCACAGAAACATTTTATCATTGATAAGGAAACCCAGCGACTCAAATTGAGAGTAACTGATGAAAATGTTTGGGAAGAGGCATATTTGGTTTTGATGATATCTGCTACTCCGACACCATAAAGTAGAAATACTATATCGGGAGGTTTTGATGTGGAGGATTTGGTTGATGTTTCAGTTTAAAACATGTGAATCTAGTATTTTTTTTGGACAAATCTGTGTAACTAAATTACTTAGCCTTTTTCAAACATGACACTACAATGCATAGATTATTTATAAGTGCAAGGCTTTTTGTGTTGATAGCAAGAAACATAACACAAATTACATGAGATTTATCATTAACACTCATACATGTTTGGTTTAGGGATCTAAAAATTGCCAAATAAACTTGTATTGTGCTTTGCTGCAAAAATGGACGGTAGTTATTTGTGTAAATAAAGCTTTCATTTGGCGATCTGGCTCACTGTCAGATCTTCACAGCAAACTCAGTAAATTCTCTTTCTTTCCTGTTATATATTTGTATTGGCACCTTGCCCTTACTGCATATCTTCAAATCAAAAGTTGTGGATGCTGGTTGGAGCTCTGCCTCCAGTCTATCCCTTGGCACAGGCACACAGGCGAGTGTGTGGTAATTTAATGCTTGCCGCCCAGACCCTATGATCCTGTGGGAGTGCCTGTGCCCCTGTAAGTGAGGCTGAACGCTTTATCCCGTGGCATTAGTCCTCCATGTTTGAGTTAATACCCCAGAGTAGAGCTTCTATCCAGAGGCATTAGTGTCTGACACTGTACAGCTCAGAATGGGGGAGCCTCTGACTTCCTCCAAGTCTTCTGTGTCGTGTCTCTTTCATCCAGTTGGCAAACTTAGGGCACAGAAGTTCTTTTCTCAGATGTTTGATGCATGATGAAGTTGCTTGTATCCAGATATGCTTCTGTTTACCTCTGATTTAGGGCAGAAATATTCCAGTAACCTGTCTCCGTGGCTTTTTAACAAGAGAAATACAGTATAAAGAGGAGAGAGTTGTTTATTGTATACATTTAAAAATAACTTGTCCTAAATCAGTCACTTTGGTTCTTGTTAATTGTAGTTTTCCTGGAACTCAAGAAAAGTTTTATCATAAGTCATTTTTAACCTAAAAATGTAGAGTGCATCAGATTATAAAAAAAGATGGCCTTGTTATTAACAGTATTTTAATATTGTACCGCTGATGCATACATGCCAACCTTTCCAAATCCAAAAGAGGTAGGTTTGCGCGTGGCAAATGTGCACGCCCAAATTAGGTGATCAGAAAAAATGGAACCACATGAATTACTGGTATAATAATTTGGGAAGATTGAAATCGGTAGCAATAAACCGACTTTTCCGTTTTCAGATGTCAGAGTGCGAGCTAGGTTAGCTCTGGCCAAAACTGCAAGCGTGAAGCCCCCACTTGTTTTTGTTAAGGTTGGTGTGTATGTGGAAATTCCCCTTCGATTCTATTGGCTCTAACGGTTAAAAAGCGATGTCAATCACCAAAATCGACCAATGGGTTCCAGAGAAACGGTAAAACCCCCATTTCCACCCAAATCACCTCAGAGGTGGAGTTTTTTTGGCTAAACCTCTCTAAAAGGTCAAATGTCACTTGTTTTGCATCAATCTTGATACAGGGTACTTATTATATGTTGTACTTTGGATTCCTAAAGCTTCTATTCTACCTTACCATCATCCAAGGGTAGTTTTCACTATAAGTAAAAAAATCTTTTTCGACGGACACTATAATTTACAGTTTTTCACTATGTTCACTCTGAATTTTCTTTAAAATAAAAAACATCTATATTGATTCTGACTTTTTCTACATCCAACTCACAGGTTTATCATTACTTTGAGAATTTTTTTTATTAATTGTCCGATTTTAGAAGTGTAGTAATGGTCATTTGTTCTGGAAATGTCATTTTCGAGCCTGAGACCTGAAAAACAGGCTTGGGGTCTAACAGGTTAAAAAAAAAGATATATTCTTCTGATTAAATCAAGAAAGATAACACCAGGAGACATATTTATAATAAGTTTATTAATTTATATACATCATTAAAATGTTTATTAAATAATCATCAGATTATATAATAACAATGTACAACTAATGTTGCCTTGTGAATGATTTATCATTTTAAAGCATTAGAACTTTTATAATCTGCAGTATTTCCATGTAAATCTGGAAATCACTGCTCTGCTGACACTGTTTTCACATCCTCATCACACACACACAAACACACATAGAGAGAGAGATTTGAACGTTGTGTTGAAAGATTAAAATTGTTTGTCTCATTATGGTAATGAAAGACAAACAATGTCTACTGTCATTTAAAGCAATTAGAGGAGAAAATCCCTCTGCTTTAATCAGTCCATTTTGTATTTACTGCCGAGCATTCCTGGACTTATTAAGTGTTTTATGTTCATTTAATTTATTCCAAGATTTTGAGCTGCTGTTTTTGTATGCATGATTGCAATGATGGGAACTTGTGTAAACAAAACATATGACTACAACACAACCCTGCAATCTAAAAAAAAAGATTTGTGAAGGATTTTTAAAACAGTTGGAAGTCTTTTATTTTCCCTTTTGCCGCGTACAAGGCTGATAGCGTGTGCGAGATAAACTCCCTCATCTGTCGTTTCATGTTATCGCATTCATAGCGCCATATTCACAAAACTGTCGCCTATTCTCATGATAACCTCACGGCTGACAAAAGCTATTGCAGATGGTGTTTCACTTCATGGAGGGTGAACCATCTCTTATTCTAGCTTCACTGTGAAAATATATTAAAGAAAACCTGATTTCCGGCTGAGTAAGGTTTTTTTCGGATAGCATCCTAATAATATCAGTGGGATACACAAAATGCACCTATGCTAACAACCAGAGATGGGGTCGTTACTAAAAAAAAGTAATATATTACATATTACATATTACTTAAAAAAAATATTTTTATATTTCTTTAAAATATATTACACTACTTCGTTACTGTCTATATAAAGTAACTCGTTAATTTACTCGTTACTTTACTCGCAGGGCCGGCCCGCCCCTCCCTTCAGGCAGATCACGCAGACTGCGGCGCACCTACAGTGTAAGCGCACCACAGTTTTGCCTCTGCGAGACTCCACTTGCAACCCCAATTACTATTGCATTAAGGAAGACATAACACAAGTCTTTCTTTTGATATGCTCTTTAATAAAATAGGCTACCAGCCTACCA
Source organism: Notothenia coriiceps (assembly GCF_000735185.1). Lineage (NCBI taxonomy): Eukaryota > Metazoa > Chordata > Actinopteri > Perciformes > Nototheniidae > Notothenia > Notothenia coriiceps. The sequence continues at coordinate 91,277 of NW_011368143.1, read as the reverse complement.
CAACAAGCTAACAGTCTGTGAAACGTAAAGACACTAATTAATGAAACCAGTTCAAGACGCATTATTCTTATTCTTATCATTCTTTATGAGCGCACTAACGGTAAGGTATCTAATTACTTATTTATTTAGTNGATTGGAGGTTGTTCTAATCACCTGTTGGTTGCTAATTAACGATTGATAGCAGCTGGGTGCATTCCCCTCTCAGCCAATCAGAGTGTGACTCCGCCCTTTTTCTAGGTTTTAAGAGAGGTGAAGAAGTGCACACCCACGGCTTTCTCTACCTAATACACATGTCATTTCAGAAGACATTGTTAGCCAGATTGTTTTTCCAACATGTACTTTTTGTCCTAATGAAAGAAGACCTCTAGGTGTTTTATTTTAAAGAGCCTGTGACACGATTTTCCCCCATCATCCAAACCCATCAATTTGAGTAAATATTGTCCCCTTGAAAACCGTTACTGAACAGATTTTGGATATTTGTACTTTGATAACCATTAATCTGCCCTTCAATGTTGACCATTTCCTGGATCTTCTCGGGGATTCTTCAAGTCCCGCCAAATTNCAAATGGCCGGCGATTTACTGTTATAAAGCTTCTCCAGCGACCCTTTTAAGGAAGCCCCGAGTAAACTCCAAACCCCTTCGCGCCCCCTTCACTGTGTTACCGCCTTGCGAGGACACGGCCGGCTCTCTCGGTTTTGTGTCCTGGTTTCACACAAAGTAGCGCTATCTTTACCACTTAATGACTCAAATCCGTGAATTGATTGCAAAATTACTTCAGACTGATGTCATAAAAGTATGAAACAGTCCGGAAAGTACAGTAGTTAAGCCGCGCTTTGTATTTGTCAATTTACTAGCACCAACATTCTAACTACGTATTTACCTAATTTTTAGCCATTCACTCCTCGACCGACCTTAAAGGAGCAGCCATACACTATATATTTTGTTTATCTAATAAAAACCATTTGAGTTCACCAGTACTTTGATGTAAATTAATCAACGAAAGACAAGTTAAGGCCTTGTATACGTAGTTAATTTACCTAGCAGCTCCTACTATAAAGTTTCTTAGAAAACAAACTCGCCAGCGTTGAAGGACTACTCCTTTTTGATGGAGATCGAAAAACATTCAACGTTGCGTCACCACATCCCCGCAAACCCTGCGCCCCCATGCGGCATGGGGGGGTGAATAAACTTCGTACTAAAAAAAAAATTATCAAGATTATGTAAGATTTTTACTAAACCGGTCACAATAGTCCAAGCGTTTCACCACACAAAAACATTATTACTGCTTTTGTATTATCCGTCTAAAGTGTCATTAATCATTATTTTGCTCGAGTTCGTAAATTCACGGAACTAAACCTTCGCACACAACACACGTCCCCGTCTTGACACACACATCCACCCTGCGCGAGGCGCGACGCTGACGGTGGTTGCGTAAAATAGATAAACAAGCGGGCGCAGGAGTGTGTAAATCTGGATACAGGGCGCCACTATCAGCCGCGTCTGTTCCGGCCTAGCAAAAGCGACTGTCGGCCGTGCGGGAAATAGCACTAATATAACAGAGTTTGCGAGTACATTCACCCGCGACTGTACAGCTGTGTCTCCAGGGGTTCGGGGGCGGGGGGGTGGGGCAGACTCGTCAAGTGCTCGCGCTAGGTATCACAGTAGCGGCAGGTGGGGTGGGTGGGGCAGTGGGTCATTGTTCTGTAGGGTGATGTGGTGACCAAATCATCATGTGGTTTGTAGCCCAATTTACACAAAAAAAAAATGTGTTACAAACCGTTTAATACCTATTTTACGGCTGCTCTAATAATAAATATAATAATAATACTAATTCAAATAATTTTATGGTGAGGTGCATAGCTCAAATGAGCACCCGACACGACCACCACGGTCACCGCCTCACCCGGTCGCCGCTGCTTAGGGGCTACCCGGCATGGCTTCACCGGCCGCCTATTCAGTGATTTGTGTCGGGGTGGTGTTCGACACCAAGGCTTACCCGCCCAGCTCTCCAGCGGCCCGACTAAAAATCAGGGTCAGGTCGGTGAACCGATGGTACTGGCATAGCTAGCGCGGTATGAACTGCCTGGCATTAAGATTTGAAGATTGGGTTTATGTTTTATTGGCTAGGAGTCGGTCTGCGATTGTGCCAAGTTTTCTTTGGTCGCGCAACTCGAACACGCCACACCGCGGTAGACGCAAATTACGTCTCGACCTAGGCTTGCCCGTCGACCTCGCGAGCACGGCGTAATGCGTGGGTTTCACCGCCCTGATTTTCGGCCTTTTGTCTTTACCAGGGTGTAACTTCGCTCTAATTTCGTTTTCATGGTTATAGGTTTTAGACCAAGTCATGCCAAAAAGTTCCCCTCTTATAAATGAGTTTTAACCTACCCAAACCTACTACCGCCTTTTGTACACCCACGTGTCCGAGAAATTTCGTATTTTTGTGGATCGACCGAGAAGAAAGTACTCCTGTTTTTCATGTACCCAACCTTGCTTTGTTAGGAGACCCGATTGTTACGAGAAGACTTTACTGTACAGACATAATACATCTTTTTCGGCCCCGGTCGAAGACAGTGGAAGAATTTTTTGGACTTTGTTCCCGCCCTCAAGTGGCTGAGACTAACCGACTCCCCCCCTGTACGTGGGTCGACGCATAGTTAGCAATAATCGTTGGTTGTCCACTAATCCTTGTGGAGGTTAGGTTCCCCCCGCCAACCCTCCTTTAACCTGGTCGTACTGTCTGTCATGGTTTTTTAAGTTCGGTTGGGTTACCAATTTTTCAATTTTTCGGTGACCAGAGTGTCTTGGCAGACAGAAGGGTTTACATTCTAGCTGTACACGAAAGAACCGTGTTCATCGTAGTGGCAACTTCCTGCGATACTTCAACATTAAGGTCTAGGCTTTATCGGGCGTCGGTCATGTTTATTTATCCACGGGTGGAGGAATGTCCTGTGATTTGGTCCAGTCTGTCTTGCCATGATTAGCACACCCTGCCGGTTAGTCTCTCAGTATCCCTGGAACAACGGGGATGCGGTACGGGAACTGGGTTGTCGGAACATAAAGGTATTGATTATTATTATTGTCGAAATGAAGTGTTCACGGAAAGTAAGTGTCCCCTTTGTGTCGTTTCCTTACGAAGACTGTTATTCCTGAACAATTAAAATAAAAGTCTTTTTTCGATTATGTCGGTAAACTTAAGGCTAAAAATTTATGGGTTAATAGAACCTAGTCCGTTATTAAGAACGGAAAGGGATTTCGATTGTCAGAGTTACTCGTCAATGGACTCACGAAGGTGGTAATTTTGGTAGTGTAAATGTCACTTGCAACAATCGTCTCAACAGCCACATTTGCGTAATGTTTCATCCGCAAGCAATTATTGATAATGAAAACACGCCATTGCTGCATCACATCTGCGAATGAACATATCTAAGGGGGTAGATATTATAGTGTGTACTGTGCGAATGCATCTTCTCACACGGTTCCGGCTGCTGCGCCCGTCAATGAAGAGCAATGAAAAATACTATTTATTTAGCCGTGGTAGAGTGAGACTGAACTGTTCTCACTAACACGCGCCGCGCTCCAACAAACCGACGAGGTACATCTTCCTGGATACGTATTCAGACCGGCCGCTAAACGCGCCACGTTAGAACGGCGCGCAGAGCGAGAGCAATTTAGTTTTACGCTATTTGTAGACACTGACACAGCCAGCGTAGTAGCACTATTTGTCATGGTTAGCCAGTTGTCCCCGGTTTTCCAAACACTTAAATGGCGTAGCTACGACAAAAAGCCAACCCGAACGGAGAGCTGCACCTCTGGGACGTATTTCAGCCTAAGTCTGAGGAGGCCTGGAGAGGTACCCACTATCTCGTAAGGTAACGAGCATCCAAGATGGTCAACATCAACTGGCCAGCAGACCTCGACTCCGAGAGTCACCAAGTATGATTTATTTTATTCAATCACATTCACAATGGCCAAATACAATCTGGACGCGTTGAGTTATATCGGTAATACATACTTTATTTTTCTTACGCGGCCTACTGGAGACCCCACACAAGCGTATAATTCAACATTCTACTAGCCAACTGCGCAAGTTGTCACTGAAACAATCGAACATCCCAACATCCGCAGCGCATCTGCCGATTAAAATTAATTCTTCGTTAGTTTTCTTCTTCGAACACAATTACAGAAAGGAAATTACGTTCCATACCACTCTAACCCCAGACGTCGTCACGACTGCACAGCCTCAGAAGACGTTCTCCGTTTGACACCGCGCGTTAATTTGTGGACACTCTCTACGAGCAGCCGCGCGGTCAAGACGTCACTTACGATCTTAGCCTACATCGCCGTTTCACACTTGAATTTCCCCCGCCAGCCCGCCCGCCGGGACTCGCCCCATTTCACTTTGCTGGGCAATCGCTTACGATTAGCTCGAATGGAACCTTGGATGACATTACTGCGCGATCCATTGCCCGTACACACTCAATCCACATTATAGTACACTTCTTTATATTTTCTGATAAAAAAAATTCATTATCCCACATGGAATTACGAGTATGCACTAAAATGAAAAAGATCATTTAGCTGCGGGGGTAGAGATACCATGGGGTAACGGGAGCCTCGGCCCGTACATACAAACCCCTTCTGTATTCCGACGGTAAAAACACAATTAGGGTCGACTCTAATACAATGCCCTTTGTCCCACCCATAGGCTGTTGTTCGGCAAAATAAGCTCGGCTCCGCGATTTAGAGGCTCACAAAATGAAGTTATTACTAAAGTGGTGACTCGATTCTATTTCTCGATACCAAAGTGGGCTAGCGCCACTTCACCCTTTTGGTGACGTGTAGGCTGAAAACAGTCGGCACTCCCAATAGTACTCCTTATTCGTCTACGCGCCTGGGAATAATCACTTATACCGGCGACACTACTTACGATTTCCTAATTGTAACTTTTGGCGTGTCTCACTGGCTCGCCCCTCAAGAATCGAAGAGGCGTGTGGAGCTGACTAGTCGGCACCATGCGGGAGCGCGTTTTCCCTCTTTTAGTATGTTGTCTGACAGTCCGTCGGACAAATTGTGTTAGTGAAGTGGGTGTTGAGATAAAAAAATGAGTATACGTCCCATCACACAATCAGACAGTATCAAAACATCAAGGTTGTTCCTCCCACGCGGAGGTGGAGACCACCGGTTAGTACGTAGGTTCTTGGTCAGTCGGAGTTTTAGAACCTTATTTAATTTACTTGTATGTTGTGGAATTGATTCAGGTCCTTTACGAGCCGTCATTTATGGTTTTCGACTCCGCTCGACCTACAACAATAATTTCTCCGCTCGCCTAAATAATGAAAAAAAGACAAGAGGCAAAATTAAAATCGATAACTTTACGCGCGTCCAGCGTAACAAATCAGAAAGTAAGGTATTCACTCCCCTGTTTGCTTAAAATTAGAAAAGTTTGTGTCGTATCTAGCTTTTTAGGAAAGAGAGATACACACAAACACCACCACACACTTACTCCTACACTTATCTGGTGTCACATGCTTCGTCCTTTCAATCTGAGATCACTAAAGGTGAACTAATATGGAAATGTACTCCTTCTTATCTACATTGTCTTAATATTTTCAAGATTCTACACCGCATTGTTTACCGCTAATTTAGTACAAGCTTGGTTCCGCTCTCGTTTAATCAACATGTCAACCTCAATCAATATTAGGAGAACCCGCTTCCTCATCTAAGATTGAGTGAGTGGTGGGCGTTAAAAGTTGATCACGATCCCACTGAATAAATCCCCATTTCATCTTACACAGCAGGACTCACAAATACGCGAATAGAAACATCAACAATTATGTCTTACCTTTCAAAGCCTGTTACTAGGAAGAAAAAAAACTTTTTGCGAGAGAGTGGGGTCGGACAAACTATCACACGCGCTCCAGTCTCTGTTTCACACTCGTAAGAGGTCTTGTGTTTTACTGGTATATGTATTGTCGAAGATTTTAGCGCCATAGTTAATAATTTATTTGGCTTTAAGAGTTTTTTCATTACTAAAGTGACACAAACATCACTCTTTCCGTGTATCTTTTCAGTTCTAGTCCACATATCACCTAACAACAAATCAAAATCATTTGAGCGCGAGTCCCCAATAGTATCAACACTTACGAGCGAGGAGAGTGATAGTTATCCCACATGCAGCTTTTACTAAAAAAATCGCGACGAGCATCACTGTCTGATGGGAACTACTACCATTCCATCGCTATATCCTTCAGAAAATGCGTTAGGGTGGTCCTCTCTCTGGCAGTGTGTTCAATATACGTAAGTGTACAGTTATTTCATTCCAGTGGAACTATAGTGTTCTCTAGACGAGCGTTTTTGTTTTCTTACCGTCACAAACCTCGCGTATACAATTCTATCTCCAAATTCGAGCGTTCTTTTTTAGAAGATGGATACTCTCCAGCCTCAGAACCCATCCTTCCTCGTTAACGCCACGCTCAAGGCCAAATGGTGCAAAAGAACGCTTGGGTTAACCCCAGCTGAAGAACACACTAAGAAGCAGTTAGTCAGGGGTGGTAAACACTGGATAACCGAGCTGGAGCAAATTATTCTATCCAGAGTAATACCGTTCTCAAGCCTTCCCCCCTTCAATGTGTTATCCGACGACCTTGGTCAATGTTTAGCCTTTTGTTATTTTCGAGCCCCGAAGTGACGCAAGCACGTCAATCAACCAGCACCCTCATTATTGCAGATCGCAGAACCAGAGAGGTACTGTCACTGACTGTGGGTGCGCTTATTTCTCCTAGGTGGTACCTGGTAAACGCAGGTTTTACTAGGAATGTTTCGGTACACATTCCAACACTCCCTATTTGTCGCAGGTCTACAGGTCTCTTCTTCATCAGGTACTTTTTACGGAAGGTCCTGGGCCCTCGAGGGATTGGTCATTAAGTCACGCGCCTAGGTAACAACAGACTTAGGTGGATTAAACCCGCACGTGTAAACGCGTGCGCTTTAGGATGGAGAAAACCTAAACCTTTGCCAACGTACACATACGTAGTCGCAAATGTTAATTTTTATGACAATTATTGTCTCCCGGTAGCCATATTAGACTTACGTGAGATGTAAAAAATCCAATTTTTTACTGAATACTATTCCTAAGACTCCAAGGTCCTCTTTGATGTTAATTTGTCGTCTTGTTTCACTGACTAAATCCTTGTTGCTCTAATAACTAATCCCCACTCATGCGTTTGTTAGAGCGAGCCAGAGATGGTCGTCAGACTCACTGCGCGGATCTCGGGCGTCGATCGAAACGAGAACAATTCTTTTCGGTGCCTAGCCTGTGAACTCGCTCAACTCACACTCTCGAAGAGGGACTTTTAGTCTGCCATTTGTCTTTTTCTTTTTTAAACTGACGGTTCGAGATGACTAGTAGCCCACTATTTCATTGCACAACAGTTGTTGGGTTCGTGTCACAGGCTCTTTAATACATTTGTTCATTTACATCTATAAATATCTCCTAAATGTACCATAGCTGAGTATTGCATATGATTTCAGAAAACCCATACTACAAAAAAAATGTGTTTTAACGTCAGAAATCATCCCTTATTCGTTTCATGGTGATACATGTTCCCTCTCCACTTGAGGTGTATCCTCAATGATAACCATACAAAAGCACAAATACATTTTACATATCTAGTTTTTAGCTAATTTAAAACCCTTAATTATTGGGAACAAAAAACATATTTCAGTTTTTAAACTATAAGGCACAGGATGTATGCTTAAAAAAAGGGGAACTCAAGGGAATTTAAACACTTTGAGAACGGCCTTCTTCCATTCACCTTCTGCACCTTGGCAAGGACAAGCAGTCTAACCCATGACCATCCTTTTCTATCAAGCTAAATATACCAAACGCATAAAGAAGAAAACCTACTACTACCTACTGTAACTTTTATCCATGTATTTTTTCTTTTAATGTTTATCTTTGCTTTTTAATGACTGATTTTAAATGCCATGTTCTTAATGTCTTTCATTTTTTGTAAAGCACGTTGAATTGCCTTATGTTGAAAGGTACTATATAAATAAACTTGCCTAGCCTTGCCTTACTGTACAATGGAAATATAAACCCGACCTTCATTAAAGAGTCTCCCTTAACACAAGCAGCGCTGCGATTAAGGTGCAGCTTGCATGTTGTCTTCTTGATAGTGATGAAGTGGCATATTAATGCTAATGTGAAAACAGGGCTGCCCACTCAAGACTCCGAGGGTGTACAAGAGTCCTTCTGAAGCTGATAGGAGAGTGTGTTTTCCTTTTGCTCCGCTTGTAAATTAACCTATAATGAGTAACACTTAGCTGTGCATGGGGTTTACCAAAGGCTCACCCGCCCAATAACAGGAAGCCTTCCCAACACACTTAGTGACAATGGACCTCTGTCGTCCTCGGCTATATCAAATGTGTTATTGACTTCAAACCGGTACAAAGAAAGGACTACAAATAAGAAAGCCAAAATTATAAAAAAAAAAAAAAATAAGATGAGAAGAGCTCTTTTAAGGTTGTGTTCGGAAATCATGGCCTTGTAGCCTCTTTTCTGACCTTTTTAAAGGTGTTGCACAGGGGGTAAATGTGAATTATTATCACAACTGACCTTGGCAGACGGCAGTTGCAACCGTAAACAATGTTGTTCCCTTGCAAAGGTTTGGTGTTAACCATGTGTTTGTAACACCGGGTGAATCACCTTTACCCAGCAGCCATCAGTAAAAACCTTGAGCTGGGAATTGAGAAAACCTATACAGAACAAATTGGACTTTTTTTTATCCTCCCTGGACATCATATAGGTCTATAATAATAATCTATGGTGTCCTAATTAGTATCTGGTCTGATAAGTTTGAATCATCCCATCACCCTTGTGTGCGTCTGATAAAGATCTTAATGACTGAAACATCACATTTTGAAGTGTTTTACTTCCATTGATGTTCAATTGTCTTCCTACCATTAACAATGAACTAAAGAACAGGCTCTTTTGTTATACTGTATTCAGCTAACTGCTTAGTGAAATGCACTTCCCAGAAGCCATTCATTATCCATACTTTTTAAGCTGTGATTTCATTAATTATATATTTTTTATTTCTACATTAATAGTTCGACTTAAGTGTCGGTTGCTTATTTACTTTTTTAAATATATTTGTATTTAATAAAATGTAACAAAAAAAACATGCCTGGATGTCCATTGCTTATACATGAGGTAACGAAGAGACAGTGCACCTACTCTATGTACTATATCCGTAAGCATGAGATCCTATGGACAGTTGTTGGAAGCTCACACTAGTTTTGTCAAAGTTTTGCAAAGATTCCAATCATAAGTTCTTAAATAATTTTTTTTTTTAAATGTGTATCAACCATTTATGGGTTATCATCACAGATCCACCAGCCGTCAACAGTCTCCATTCTCTCAAAATCTCTAAGACAACTCGGCATGAAATAAAAAATCCTGATGAACTGGAGAAAAAGATGAGAGCAGCAACAGAGTTGGGATTCAAAAACTCACAGCTGACCGGGGAGCAGTGAAGCTTTTCAGCACACTCCTCTGCAAGTCATTTCAACCGGATGCTCAGAATGGCAGGCAGCGCAGTTTCACCGGTGTCTGTGCTGAATGACAGCTGAATGATTTATCAAGTTGCCAGTGGCAGTTCAGTGGGGCATCACACCTGAGCAGAATGCAAAAAGGAAAGACCTCCGGGGAATGGAAAAATATGTTTGCAGGATGTTTGGAGCATCTCCCGATGGTTTGATAGGGAACAATGTGATGCTAAAGGTGAAAACTACCTGCAGAATTAGAAGCAGGGTTACAGAGTTTCCGTGAAAGGATGCCTCACAGAAACGACGAGTGTTCATTTCTGCCTCAGTCAATTTAATCTCTCTCTTTTAATACAGGGAAAAGGCATTTTCAGATTTAAAAACAAAACCTAGAGTACTATTAAATATATTCACATTAATCTGCATTTAATCTTTTGCAAACGAAATGTGCTTTTGTTGAAACAAAAGGAATACAAAGTTGAATAAAAGGAATACAAAAATTGAAATATTAAAAAATCAGTTTGAAAGCAATAAGACAATGAGAAAAATGTGCAAAAAATATGTTATAGAAAAGATTGGAGGATTAAATAATAGATAAAAAAATATATAAAGTAGAAGTTTGACTGACAAATTATTTTACTGATATTGCCACTTATGAGTCAGAACAATATCTAACATAAGCCAGCAGTTTGACATCAAAGTTGTTGTAAATTGCAACAATCTTCAGCATATGCCATCAAAGTCAAACACCCTTGAAGTAGTGGCTTGAAGCATAATGAGGCAACACATCTACCATTATCAGCAGACTTCCCCCCTCTTTTACTAATGTTTTAACTCGCCATGGTGATGAGTTATACGTCCAAAGTATTTTAGATCCAGCGCGGTTGTTCACAGAGCTGCCAAAAACCCAGAGGGCTTATCGCGTGGCACTCCTCATTAAAAAATACACTTCATCTGGCTTATGCAATAGCTGTTAAAATAGCAACAGGAAGCAACTCAAACAACTCCCGGATGATTATTCACATTTTCATTCGGTTTTAATGCAACTATGTGTGCCTTAATAGCAAGAAAAACATAGTTTTTTCTTTACAAATAATTTCAAAAGCGTTCATTTTGTAAGGCAGGGACAATTTAATTGCACCACTCAAATGCTGTGTGCTCACCCTGGGAAAGTATTCAACGGTGTATAAAAAGGTTGATGTTTCACATTTCATCGAGTTCAGAAAATGAAACATTTGAAAAAAAGAGACTGGAGAAAAGCTAGGTTAGGAATAAAAACTATTTTGAGTTGCTTCACACTAATGTAAAATTCAACAAATGGAAGAACTTAACCCTTTATAGGGCTCTATTAAGTTAACCCTAACCCTAACCCATTTCAGGCCTCTGCTGATTGGTCAAATTTCTGTGGCGCAGTGTGATCTTCGCTGATTGGCTGGGAGAAAACCACATGCTTCATGACCTAACTGAGTTGCGGGGGGGACGCCATGTTTGGTCTGTGCGGAAATGGTTGCATTAATCTCAAAGGTGGTACTAAGGGAGTGTGGTATTATGGTGATTAATTGGAGAACAAGTATGAAAAGCAGCATTTAATAAGTCTTACAGCTGAAATACAAACACAAGGGGATTTGACCCATCCAGCACCATGGACAGAGACATCACTGGTTGAACCATAGTGGCAGCAGAACTGTTTTTAAATGCTTCAGCACCATGGACTGCAACATACATGGAAACTGGTGAACTCATTTCCTAAAGGGGCCCAATTGGCATCATTTTGAAGTTCATATTTTAATTGTTTGCCTCTCCATGACACGTTTACATGCTTAAATGTTCAAAAAGTGCTTGATCTTTCTCAAAATGTTTGTAATAGAGTATATTCAAAACTGCCAGTATGCATGCAGGCAACCCTTGAATTGGGCTCCATGAACATGAAAAAAACTAGTCGACAAAAAATTGCTGCTGTCTCTTAAAAGCTTTTATTGGCAATTCAATGTACTTCAAACAGAATAGTATGGAATAGCGACACAGCATCTGCTTGACTGGTTTAGCACCAGAGAGAGAAACTGACACACTGGTTTGAATGTTTCAGGACTTAAGAGAGACACTATATCCCATTTCAGTTGCTGGATTCTCCAAAGTCTACATTTGTAGATCAGGCATGTAATACAAAGTACAGTCTGTCTGATTGCAGAGGCTTCTTAAATCATGTCTAAGAAAGTCAGCCTTCTGTTGTTATATTTAAGAACATCACACATTACTTTTAAAATAATGCTGGCCTTGGCTCTCCTGTGCTCTCACCGAGCTCTATTCTAGTTTACAAATGTATTTTATCCCAATAAGGTTTTTATTTCTTGTCTCTTCTTTTTCACAAGTTCATTTTAATTCATAATGTCGCTTTTCATGACAGTGGTGCTGTCACTTTCCCCACCTTTCAGTTACATACAGGTACCTGCTTACTGGGTTTGCTAGCTCAAGATTAGCTTTAGCAACAAATAGGTTTAATCCTCAGCATCAAAAGGAAGAGACATTGTTATGGGCAGCAGCTAGCTTTTGGTCTTTAGCTTTGCCTCTGTGTTTTTACATTTAAGTACCTCAGAAAACACACAAATCTGTGAATGCTGAAAGAGAGTTGTGATTGCTCAAGCTAACAGGGGCTGGATAGCAATGCTAATGCTAAGGAGACAACTAGCTTGATAGCAAGAGTAGATTTGCTAAACTTTAAAATGTAAAGAAGTTTAGTTATTGTGTGTGTGTTTTCATTTACAGCGACATCATTTAGTTGGTTGTTTCAGGGTAATGTTGATGTTGTAGGGTTAACAGAAGCTAACTCGTTATGTTTGGTAGCAGTTAGTGCACTTGCTAGTTTATGAGGCAGAAGTAATGTTATTGGCCGAAGACTAATAAACCTGAACTACACAACTTTGAAGAAAAGAGACATTATCAAATAAATTGTCATCATTAAAAGTTACATAGTAAAATGTGGCATAAAATGTCTTATTATTTCATGAGATTAAGTACAATTCTAGTATATTGTTCTTCACAATGTCCTATCGAGATCATTTATAATTGAACATTGTACTTTTTCACTGAACATTTGAGGTGATAAACTTGAAAATATTGAATGAGTTGACATGGAGTGCCCTACAGCTACATCAGATTAGCCTGAGGCTAGTGCAGAGGTTAGCCTGGCCCTCTGGTACTTGAAGGCCCACATCCTGCATACGATCCAGCCACTGAAGTGGGATATGCACTTCAGCTTTTGCCTAAATGAAACTTCTGAAAGTAGTAGACCCATCCAAAAGTGTCAGAGCTGGGAACAGCTTTTGCCAGGCTCCGTGTTACTTTGGGTTGCCACAAAGTAACCGCTTGAGTGGTCTGTGCTCATAACTCTTAAGCTCCCATCTCACTGCAGCATGCTGCAGAGTTCATGAGCGATGCAACGGAAAACACAAGTTGAAACCCCCAGAAACTCAAGACTCTGGGGAAAGTACTCCAAGGGCAGCCAGCTCCCAAATGCTGCGCAAACACAGCCACTTCCTCAAGGGAGTACCAGCTCACACAATGAGGTCTGAACATGTACAGAAAACCTGCAGAGAATAAAAGAGGGAGGGGGGGATACTAAAACCATACCCAGAACACAAATTAAGGGGTAAATAGAATAATGGATTGGCTCAAAGTCAACTAAACGTTGGATAATAAAAGACCTGGGGCCATAATGAGAACAATTATTTGTATTTAAAGAATTATAACAACCTTTTCTTTTTATCTTTCTGCCAAGTATGTCCACCTTTTTAGCTTTTTTTTTGCTCTCGTTATCTTGAGGTGATTAAGCTGGTTTTAGATGCTGTCTATTATTCCATGCTGGGCAGGTGGTGGAGCACAGCAGGTTTATCTTCGCTTGTTTCCATGAAACAGCTTTCCATCGTTTTATATGAGGACGTTAATAGGAGCTCTCGGAAGTCAACGATTTACTGTAGTGAATACGGACCGGTGAAGCAAAACATTGAGAGAAATGAAGAAAAAGAAGAAGTCCAAAAGAGCTGCAGAGTTGGTTGCTGATTTCCAGTGGGCTTTGCAGTTGAAGTCGTCCTCTCAATTTGCACGTTACAGAAATGTAAAACAAATAGAAAATATACCTATCGCCAAATATCTGCCATCCAAGTCTCTTTGAGCTTAAAATAAAAGTGGTCACATAAAGGAACATAGGAAATAGTAAAACATTTACAGTAAAGGTACAAAATATATGTTGCACCTGAACAATCCTGCTTATTTTTTCTTGTTCAGTTTAACAGAGCAGAACACATCTGGAAAGGGCTCAGAGCGGACGCCTCCGGATAGACAGTTCTTGGTTGTCAAGAGTATGTCGGTCCATTATTCCCAAAAGGACGTGCTGCAATAGGACAAAGGATTGGTCCCCGCTCTTTGTTTACTTCATGCAATTAGGTAGGATTCTGTTTGTTAGAAATGTTGGAGCTTTCTCAGATTGATTGTATGGGTCTAGTGCTGATTGCTGCACTTACAATGTCCTAACTAAGCACGGAAACTCGATTAATGTTGCATTGTTGAAGCAAAACATGTTTTCCAGTCGCCAACCTGACCTAGTTGTATTATCGATTTACCTCTCATTCTGTCCTGCAACAACAGGAGCTGCCTCAAGGAGATTTGCACCCACTCCTGGGCTTTACAAAAGGAGGTTGCCCTTTCCTAACAATACCAAGGATTGCGCTCATTCAAGTCTGAGGAGGAAGAGGAAGAGGTTATTAATGAAATGCCATCTCATAACCCTGAGCTGCTACCACCATAGGTTATTTCTCCAAGGATGAGAAGGAGCAAAACCCACGCGCTCCCCAGCGGATCCAAACACACACAACCCAGGCATCAACAGTCCTAACCTTGTAGAGGCATTGGTAAATGTACTATGTCGCTTTTATGGACTTGGGTAAACAAGCATGCTTTAAACCGTGTCTGGCAGACATCAAGGTCACAAATAACCAATGTACTTGAGTACAGCAAGTGCACTCAGTAACATATAGAGTCACTCTGTGCTCATATTTGATCGTCCAGTGTGAAATAAACTGTGAAGCTTGGGTAAACACACAGTTCTTAGAGCTCATGTATGTTTGGATTACACAAAATGTGTATTTAGGGATCGTATTGATGTTTTTAATGCAACGTAATACTTACTTGCAGAAAAGCCAGGCTCATTCGTGATGTGCACCTTTGTGTCGGGAGAGCTATTTCTTACGAGAATTAGACCTGGCAGGGTTATTTAATTTGGGTTCTGTGGGTGGACCAATAAAGAGGGAGCGGGATGAAATTAATAGAAGAGATTATTTTTTTCTTCCCGATATGTCTGCCAGAGTTTTCATTAGCCCAGGGAGAGGATGAGAAGAACTGTAATGGGGCTGCCTTTTGCTCGGAGTTCACAATTAATTATTGTCTGAAAGTTCTTTTAAGTATTAAAGTTGCATTACCTGATCTTGCTGTCTCAATATTTTGACATGATTAGTTGATTGACGTCATCTAAGGTGCCAGTCTATGAGATATCACAATCTAGAAGAATGAGGAGATTCAGCTGTCAATCAGGGGGTTTAGCTTACATTATTACATATTGGATTTGAGACAAACTGAAAGAAGTATACAAGTTGTTAAGTCTGTGTAGAAATGATTACATTGTTTAACCTAACTTGACAAAGAGTCCAATCTTCCCTTTTAGTTTCAGTTGCCTAACCACATTGCATTTGCTTTCCTTTACCATAAGCCGTTTGAAAACAATGTCTGCTCATAGCAGTTAAAGCATTATTACTTGTTTTATGGCCTTGAATAAACACAAATGAAAGGGGCCCTATTATGCCAAGTTTCGTATTTATATGTTTATGAGACATGTTTAAATAATGTTCCAAAAGAGCTTTATGTTTCCAATACTGCCTGTAATTTATGCTTAGAGATGTCCCGCCCCTTAGCCTATCACATGCAATGTGTTGGAGCGCTAGCCAATAAAAACGCGAGTGTTACAGAGTGAGGTCACTATGTTAAGCCTTTGATACACAACATGGGTCAAAAGTGACCCAAGTGAGTTTTAATTGTAAATATCTTTGCAACAAATTACTTTAACAATTCAAAACTCCAGGTATTCCTCGATTAACTTGTTTATAACCATCACACATTCTTACTTTCATTTTTCCTTTCTTAATTTTTGAATAAACAACATTTGTGTATCACCATCCTTCTAAGGGACAGCATTGGTCAAAAATGACTCGTATTGACTTACAATGTTATGTCATGCATGAGTGCGAGTTTCTTAGCTATATTTTTGGAAATCAATTTATTTAATCATTCAATATTCCAAGTATTCCTTTAATATTTTGTTGTTGATCACCACACATCATTATTTTCATTCTCCCTTTCTTAATTTAGATAGAAAATGAAAAAAAAAAATACTATAATAATAATTTTGTTATAAATAATAAAGTTAGCAGTGATTGGACCAAACATGTAATCACTATGGAATTTGATAGGAAGCTTTTATTTGTAAATGATTGCCGTTAAGAACATGTTAACCGTGGACAACTTTTCACATGCCAAACTTGTCACAACTCAACAGGCTTCTGATTCATGTAAATCTTATTTTACACTTATTTTACCTAAGGAGATATTTGATATCTTGCGAAAGATAACAGTACATCATATTTCAACATTACCTGACCTGGTCATCCATTACTAGTGAGGAAGAGAGTTCATGTCTATGTCAAATTACACAGGAGGAACTGGCCAAATGCTGCTAGTGTACGATTATTATATACCACAACATCACATGTTTCTTGCAAGATGTTGCGTTTGCCCCCAGTACCGGGGGTATGGGGCTTAACTGGTTAATCATTGAATTCAGGTGTTTCATTCCCATTGCCACAGGTGTATAAAATCAAGCACCTCGCCATGCAGTCTGCCTTTACAAATATTTGTGAAAGAATGGGTCATTCAAAAGAGTTTGAACGTGGTACTGTAATAGGATGCCACGTAAAGTTACAGAGCGGGGGGGGGGGGGGGGGAGTGCTGAGGCGCATAGTGCGTAAAAGGCGCATAGTGGGTAAAAGTGGCCAAAGCTCTGCTGACTCAATAACTGCAGAGTTCAAAAACCAGCTCTGGCATTAGTGTCAGCCCCAAAACTGTGTGAGCTTCATGGGTTTTCATGTCCGAGCAGCTGCATCAAGCCTTACATCACCAAGCACAATGCCAAGCGTTGGATGGAGGGGTGTAAAGCACGCCGCTACTGGACTCTGTAGCAGTGGAAACGTGTTTTGTGGAGTGACCAATCACGCTTCTCTATCTGGCAGTCTGATGGACCAGTCTGGGTTTGGTGAATGCCAGGAGAACGTTACCTGCCTGACTGCATTGTGCCAACTGTAAAGTTTGGTGGAGGAGGGATGGGGTTGTTCTTCTGGGGTTGGCCTAGCCCCCTTAGCTCCAGTGAAGAGATTCTTAATGCTTCATCTTACCAAGTCATTTTGGACAATTCTATGCTTCGAAAACTGTAAGTCGCTTTGGATAAAAGCGTCTAACAAATAACATGTAATGTAACTGTGGAAACAGTTCGGGAAAGGCCCTTTTCTGTTCCAGCATGACTGTGCCCCACAAAGCAAGGTCCATAAAGGCATGGTTGGATGAGTTTGGTGTGGAAAAACTTGACCTCAACCCCATTGAACCCCTTTGGATGAACTAGAACGGAGAGCCAGGCCCTCTCTTCTGACCTCACAAATGCTCTTCTGGATGAATGGGCACAAATTCCCACAGACACTCTCCAAAATCTTGTAGAAAGCCTTCCCAGAAGAGTGGAAGCTGTTATAGCTGCAAAGGGGAGACCAACTTCATATTAATGCCTAAGAATTTGGAATGGGATGTAATAAAAGCTCCTGCGGTGTAATGTGTAGGTGGCCCAATACTTGTGTCTATAAAGTGAATAAAGACGCCCACCTCCAAAAGCACATTACAGGGGCAATGGAAAGAGGTGGGATAAAAAGACCAAATTCACACATCCCCCAGCCACATATTGTTTGGTCCAAATCACTCCTAAAATAATTATCTATAACATAATTGTTATTATTATAGTATGCTTTTTAAAAAAATCATTTTCATCACCCTTGTGTGTGGGAGAGAAACTCCCTCTGGAGGAAGTTTGGAGAGCATTTACATGCCCTAAAATCTATACAACACACTGCAGCATAATAAAGCATGATAGTGCCCATTTCAAGAGCGACTTATGTTGTTTCCATAGGAACAGCAAGTGCAACACAGCGACAACGCTTCTTAACCCTTGTGTGGTGTTCATATTATTGTTATTCAGCCAGTGTTCGTGGGTCTGATGGACCCGCTGCCTTTTTGGGTTTCAATTCAACACAATGAAACTATTTTATGTTAAAATTCTCAAAAGTTGTTTACTTAATCTCAATTACAAGCAATATAAACAGCATATAGTTAATATTTGCCCTTTTACATTTTTTAGATCACATTCATGAATTAAAGTGCTACTTTTTTTTTTGCTCGCTGACCAGCTGGTCCCGTGGCTCGTTTTGTTTTTGCATCTAGCTGATGCTCAATCTCATCATCTTCTTCAAAGTCACTGTCGGACTCAGAATTCCCAGAAATGTGATCCTCACATTCTGAAACATCTTCCTCTTCCTCACCATCAAAAGGTTCTCTCTCTTCCAGAATCCTTTGCAAGGCCCTCTGAGCAGAGAATCTTTTGGCCATCTTGATCAGTTGTGATAAGGACCCAAAATGAAGAAGCTTTATTTATTGTGTCTCGCCACAAATTTGCTGCTTGGATAGAATGTGAAAAAAATAAAGATTGGTTTCCGCAAAACATAATGCAGGAATGTGAGAGCAGACAGGTGTCGGTGCCTGAATGTATCAACAATGTTGCAACCTTCTGCAGGAATGGCAAGGGCAGAAACACAAAAGTTCTCACACACACACACACACACACACACACACACACACACACACACACACACACACACACACACACACACACACACACACACACACACACACTGGATGTAATGTAAATGTGTAGGGGGGGTACAGTGGGTGGTCATTGAAAATGTGTTCTGATATATGTTCCTCACAGAAAATGAACAAAGGCCATTGAGTGTGGGTTTGAACAAATTATTTATCATATCATTTTTCTTTAGCTAAGAGCCGAATAGCATACAAGGGTTAAAAGAGGCTGCCGATACTTAGTGTCAAAAACATAGGCTTTCACACCCGACCTTATCAATGCAGCCTGTACATAAATATAGCACTTCCTACGCTAGATAAAATGTTAACAATGCTGCCTAATTGTATTAAACGGTACTACATTGTGAGGAGACAAATATAAGGACTTATCACCATGACCTTTTGCCAATATTCTTTTCACCATTCTCTGACCAAAGGCTAAGTTGTACACTGCTCCACTGCGTGTGCTTCATAATTTGCCATGTGAGAGATGTGTTTGTGTCATTGGTGTTCATTCGAAAGGGGCCAGGTTTGCTATTTTTACCAGCTTGAGTGTACTTCACTTTGCTTGATATTCTGGTCGCATTTCGACCTAATTGCTGTCAACATGAATAAAAATGCAAGTGGGGAAGGTGTAGCATTGCGAAAGTAGGAGGAAGAAAGGTTTACCCGGTGGACAATTATTAATGTCACCTTAAGGTTGACATTTAACAGTTGTTCCCTCCTTCGCTCTATAAAATTATCAATAAAAGCTCAACGTTTTTGTCCAGAGAGATTCGATCCTGGAATAGTCCCTAGAGCAAATCCAGCTAAAGTTAGTACTCTGATCATGTGACATCAATAAACAGCAGTAAATATAATATGCCTGTGTGTCGGCATACTGTATGTGTTTGTGCCCAAATACATAATGTGATTTAAAAAAATGCCACAAAATGTGTTTTGATCTGTATAAAGTCTTAATATTTGCTCCTTTGAATGGCTATTATTAACAGTTCATTGTGGAACTTTTTAGATCACATGAAAAAACTTTTTAATTAAAAGTCAAAGTCAGGACTTTTCAATCTTATGATGAAACATTTTACCATGTGTAGATTAAAATGTATTTCCACCGCAGCATATATTTTATATTCAATGAGTTATGTGTGATTGATACCAAATATTTCAATGTTCTCCTTGCAGTTTTTCAAAGATAATATCTTATGTAGTATGTATAAATATCTTTATTTTATTTTGTATTAATATTTTATTGTATTGCATTCTAAAATGAAGTAACTGTCATAACGGGGGGAGTATCCTGATTATAATGATGATTATTTATATGCTGATAAAATATAGACCTTTTCCACATTTCTTTTCCTTACATTTACTAAAGGAAAAAAGGGTTAGGGTTAACCCTAACCCTAACCCTAACCCTAACATGTGCCAAAAGATGTAAAATAGCAAGATAAGAAAAACTTTATTACTCAAAAGATTTGACCATTTACATGTTTCAACCCAACCCAAAGCACTACTCCCCCCACAAATGAATAATTGTAACACATGGCTAAAGGACTGCATTAGCATTTATCTATCTTGGGCTGTGAATGAAAGGGACAGAACTGACCGGAATAGTGCTTTTTGTGTGGAGTCTGGCGTCTGCTGCTGTACACATTTTCCATTTCATTTCTTCTCTGCGGGCAGACCATTTCATCACTTATTTAGCTGCTTTCTGGATCAGCATCTGTCCTGTCTGTCTCTCCGTCTCTCTCCCTGGGTGTGCTCGCAAGTTTGAGTGCATCGGAGCGGCTGTTATTCACTAAAAGTTGTCTTTCATTTAGTATTCTTTTCATTTATTTTATGTCCGTCTTGTTCTGGAAATACATTGTTGTTCAGAAACGTGTGTCTCCCTGGTGAAACGTTCCCTTTTTTTCTAGTTCACATCCTAACTTGGAAACAGAATGAAACTTATGTATTTTATCTTTCACCTGATCAACTCCTGTTCTTACATCCATGCAGTGGTGAAAAGTAAGTAAGTATGTTTACTCAAGTGCTATACTTAAGTAATTTTTCAATGTACTTTAATCGAGTTTTAAAAATGTTTGCTATACTACTCAATCTTCTACATCTTGGAGGAAAATATAATATTTTTGACTGCACTAAACAGTCTAACTAGTTGCATTTCAATAACTAAAAACAAGATATTCTATATGCACCTGTTCTAATCTATCCAGGATTACATGTAAGTGAGAGTGATGTAAACACTATAATATAAAATACTTAGAAAAGAAAAGAAAATATGACTTTTAATGCGTAAAGTAATTTTATGAGAACATATTTCTACTCAGGGCTTTGATTATACTAAAATAAAGGTAGAAAAACTATTAACATTCAGTTAAAAATATTACAAAAATAAAAATAAAATCCTAGATAGCATACATACATATCAACCAAAGTCTTTAATGTTGAGTTTTTTATTTAAATGTTAAGTTACATTTCTATTTTAAAAAAAAAACGAATGACACTGGAATTGTGAAATGTCTTAAAAATATTTGCAAAAGTCAATCATCTCTGTTATCTGTATTGTTGGGATTGGGATGAAGACAATATATTTTAGGGATTGTGTTTTCTTTTAAATGTATTAATATTTCTGTATTGCTTTTTAAACCCCAATAATATCCTGGATCAATTTGACTTGAAGAGATTTGGTCTAAAATGTAACACATGGCTTAAATAACCCTTGAATATCATAATTAATAATAATGTATTTGTTCATTTGTATTTTAGGAACCATAACATTTCTACTTTAAATCAACGTACTTTTTTCACCTCTGCTTTTGTGACCTTTTAGCCTAGAAACAACAAAAAGGGAGGGCATTTTAAACACAACCGGTAAGCGTATGAAGAATGGCGTAATTTATCAGTGGAACAATAAGAACCTGCTACAGCAGAAAGATGAGTATCTAGGTCAGTAACGGGGGTCTGTGAAGTGGAAAAGGAGAATTGTTGCCACTTTGGGAGGCTGTGAATGGAAGGCCTGTTGGATTACACGTTGTGATTGAGAGCTGCTGTTCTATACACCGTGTGCGTTTGTATGTGTGTTTGTATGTGTTTGTGTAATTGTATCAAAACATGGGCATAAGATATAACACAGCTTTTTTTCGCCTTTATTTGAACAATAATATATTTTGAGTTAGATATACACAGTTTATTTAGAAAAAAAAACATTATAACCCGTTTGCTCATGCTAAGTTTTTCCATTGTTTAATTATCTCTCAGAGAATTATACTATTTCACTCCTACAGTCAAATAGCAGTGCACACACACACTCTCCCTCAAACTCACACACACACACACACACACACACACACACACACACACACACACACACACACACACACACACACACACACACACACACACACACACACACACACACACAGTGGCAGCCACAGGGGGGAATACACCTTGGACACTGCTGCCAGAGGAATTACAAGGTGTTTCTCTCCACTCATCGTGCCCAAGCTTTCCTCCAACCTGTCTCCTGTCCTGTCACAACACTTATTTACCCGGGGAGAAATTGCACCTGAGAGATCATCCCAAACGAAACAGCAGAAGAGCTCAGGGACAATGAAAGTAGAAGATAAAATGAAATAGAGACAGAGAAATGGCACAAAAACAGCTTGGGAGGCAGTGCAGCGGAGATGCTCCAGGACCCCCGGGAACGGGCCAACTCAGCACCATCCTAATTTCCATTTCTCGGTGTGCGACCCCAGATGATTAGGCTGTAATGATGGTTTTTATAATTGTCTCTTTGTTTCTCCAGTTTCACATGACCACAGCTCTGTGAAAATATTAACATACAAAGAAGATAACTTTGAATTGATAATTTTATAGATTGTAAATCTAAACCAAACCTTTATGTTTCCGGTCTTTGGGACCACAAGTCAGAATAACATCTCTCTAGTGTGCATGCGCCAACCGTACATGCAACCTGTTGCTGTTCATTTTTCTTTTAAAGGGGACCTATCTTGCAAAATTCACTTTTTTATGGCACTATCAGAAGCGTTGCTATCAGAAACAATGCAGACTGTTTTGTACGTAATATGGTCTTTGTTTACATTAGCAATCATCGCTAACACTCAGAGCTAACCTGTACTGGAGA
Organism: Notothenia coriiceps; assembly: GCF_000735185.1. Classification (NCBI taxonomy): domain Eukaryota; kingdom Metazoa; phylum Chordata; class Actinopteri; order Perciformes; family Nototheniidae; genus Notothenia; species Notothenia coriiceps. The sequence continues at coordinate 68,592 of NW_011368143.1, read as the reverse complement.
GAGTGTGGGTAAAAAAGCAGGAAATAAATAAAGGAACTCGCCTTGTAAACCCGCAAGAGAAAAAACATTTGAGCTCAATACTGTTTCAGAAATAATCCTTGATGTGGTTTGGAACATGATGGCGTTTAATCACAGGAGCATTCAGCTGTATCTGCGGTAGAATTGCGAGGCATATATCTGTCGACCGCATTTCCATACATGGCTTCTGGACTGTTCGGGCAACATTTCTACATTACATTACATTACATTACATGTTAGACGCTTTTATCCAAAGCGACTTACATACTCAATACTGTGGACAATACCCACAGGAGCAATTTGTGGTGAAGTGTCTTGCCCAGGGACACAACGACATGCTGACTGCAGTGGGGTTTGAACCTGTGCTCCCCTGATTCCAACACCAAGGCTCTATCCACTGCGTCACACGCCTGCCAACAATCTTTCCGTCTTCAACGTTTCCAAAGTTTCCTTTGATAGCTTCTAGACTGCTCTGGAGACAATGATTCCACAGAGAGCTTCACCATGTCTTTACGATGATTGGTATTATGGTAATAGTATTATTAAAGTATTTTGATTGATTGATTGATTGATTGATTGATTGATTGATTGATTACCCATTAATACAGAAGGAGATGCTGCCATACAGGGTGCCAGGGAAACTAACATGCACTTACACACACTGTTTGGCCATACCATTGTGAGCAATTAGGGGTGAAGTTTATTGGCCAAGGATACATTGACATGTGGACGGCAGGGGCTGGGAATCAAACCTAAATCGTTCCAATTTGTAGACGATCACTTTACCTCACAGCCAAACCTACAGGCTCTCTTACCCTTGAAGGGGTGTTATATAGTGCACTGTTTGGAAAACCTTTCCCAAATGTAACCCAAATTTAATTGCCATCATCCACAGCCTGTGAAAGTCAGCGGCAAATGGCTCGAGTGGAGTTCTGGTAATTGTAAGTATTAGACTTTTTCTTTTCCAATGAAGGTTTCTCTCGGGTCAGAGCATCACCACCGCCTACCTGTGAAAAAACTAAATTACCACTTGACTGGTAAATTGCATAGCATTACAGTCCATAAATTGGTAAGTTGTGTCTTTTTTAGGGATGATTGGCAGTTATCTAACTTTTTTATTTTAAAGTGTTCTGATATTTGTTCCAATAACTTTTTGAAGGAATTGCTATGCTGTTGTTTGATGCTTTACTGCAGTACATGTAGCTTTTGACCAAGGTCTCCAACCAAATAATGATTTGTCAACCCTTATTGACTAAAATAAATGTATAAATAAAGTATCATAAGGTTCTCCCCTCTGTTTGATTTAGTGATATGACATTTGTGCTGCATTTAAATGGTGTGGGAATAATCTGAAAAACAATTTTTGTGACTCGAAAAACAAAACAAAAATGTATTGGTTCTCCAATTATAAGTTGTGGAATATGATAAACTTGTACTTTAAATTATGGTTTGCATAAAACACTAGGACATTTGCTAAATATTGATGGGATTTTATTATAATTGTAAACAGTTTCATAAAAAAGGGGTGATTTTGTTCTTTCTTAAGATCTTTCGAAACAAAAAGATACATTTGAACATTAGAAAAATGACTTTCAAATAGGAAAGTCACACAAATTCCTCTTTGAAATTGGATGAACAACTCCAAAACAGCTATCAAAGTATTTTTTAAGATGCTCTGACCAATAAAATATAACAATTCGTCTTTGTAGCATTCATGTTGTTTCCACGTTATCACTTAAAGCTCCTGAACACACCACAATCAGAGGATAGACTTCCCAACTGGAGAAACGTGACCATCCGAGGAGCACGTGAAAGCCCCATTAGCCCTGACATAGTACCATAGTGGTAGATGTTGTGTTTGTTGCTCTCTACTGTGCCGACTGGTGTTGCTATCAAACAAAGCTTAATGACACACACGAGAGCAAGCCTGAATCTCCTCTATATTGTCCATTGATTTTGTCTCCGGTAATGGCCTACCTCCAGTCATCTATTGTGGAATCTGAGAGGAGGTGGAGAACTGCTGTTATCAAACCATGTATGAAAAAAAGAAAGAGAACAGAAAAACAGACTTTCTTTGGATCAATTCAGAGAGACAGAATGCTCCTCTACAACAAATGTAGTTTTTAAGTTAGAGTAAGACTATGTTAAATGCACATGAAACCCAAGACCCGATGAAGTGAAGTTTCAAAACTGTATTAAAGTGGACCTATCATGCTATATTTGAATAATATAGTGTAGGACCATACCTATATAAGGCATATTTATACTTTTTATTTTTCTAAATCCCGACGGGTTCTGGGCCCTTAAAAGACCTATTGTACCTGGAACTAGGGTCCTAAACTTTTGAAGAAGATACCTTGCAGGTGGGGTCCTTTTTCACCCACCGATGCCGGATACCCCGGTTCGGAAAGGGTGGGTTTAGGGTCCCTCCCCCCTTCTTGGGTCCGGTGCCCGAAACAAACCGGTAAGCCTTTTGTCGCGAACCCTCTGCGAAAACCATCTATGGTAATAACGTCCGCGGACATCCCTCCAACCGGACAAAAGAAAGTGTTGCTTTTAGTTCCGGTACCGTTTCCCGTCGACAATTTGAACTCTCGCTTTACATGCCTCTTCACCGGATTTCCCCTCAGCGCGGTAACTAG